>NW_010138481.1:0-452 GCF_000699245.1 Pterocles gutturalis
AGCCCAGCTGCCCAGGTAATTACAAGATGTTCTGCTTTCCTGGGATTACCGCCGGCGTTCCTTCTCTCCCCCTCAATAAATATGGATGCGCAGCTGCTGCTGGAAATAATCCACAACAATAACCAGGGGCAGGCGGCGAGCCCCGTGTACATCCCACCCCAAATGCGGTCCCAGCGCTGCCTCTGCCCCGGATCCAGGCGGGTTGGAGGCAGGGGGGTGGATTGGGACTTTTTTCTCCCCAAAAGTGTCTGCCAGACCAAAACACAGCTAACAACACGCTGGGTAGGGTACGGTGTTTACCAGACGTGGAGGCAGCACTCCCTGTCCTGCAGCCTCGCCCCAAAGCCTGGGAAGAGGCACCGAGATTGAACACGAAGCTTCACACCTTCCATGAAGGCATCGCTGGAGCTCCTCACCCCAAAAGTTCCTCCTGGCCGGTAAAGGAGAGGGTA
>NW_010138481.1:515-936 GCF_000699245.1 Pterocles gutturalis
TCTCTTCCATTCAGCATCTGCCCATGAATCATGTCAGAGCTGCTTAGCAACTTTTGTTGTAAGAGTCCTGTTAGATCGCGTTGCAAAGCGACGGAGACGGAACCGCTATTATCTTAATAAGTTAAACACGAAAGGCACAACGGCGGAGATGGGAGAGCTCCTGCCGCTCGCAGCCACACACGTCTGCACAGCCTGTGTGCGCACCCCAGCACGGCTGGGTATGGGGGGACCCCACACCCCTGTGCCCCCCGAGCCGGGGCGGGGAGGCTGTGCCGGCGCTCCCCCGCTGCAGATCGCCTCCGCCAGCCCACCCTCGTCCCCGTCGCCACGCTGGCTCCTCCGGCTCATTGGCGTGAAATTTAATTTGCAACAACCAGCTGGAGGTGAGGCAGGCGTCGAATTAACTCGACGTGATGCTCTC
>NW_010138481.1:1075-1322 GCF_000699245.1 Pterocles gutturalis
CCCACTCCTCCTGTCTGATTCCACGAGTGACACAAAGGGTGAGTTATGGCGTGGTGGGATGCACACATATTCTGATAAGGAAGAATAATAACTTGTCAAAGATATATATGATACGTGTTTTCTTCCCAGACAGAATATATATTGGGATAATTCATCAACTCGCCGGGCACTGGCCAGAAGAGAGAGAGAAAAGATGAAGAACCGCAATAAAAAGGAGGCAAAGCAGAAACCCCCCTTGGCACCAAGT
>NW_010138481.1:1848-3797 GCF_000699245.1 Pterocles gutturalis
CTTGCCCCAGACACACACGTAGACCCACAAAAACGGCCAAACCTCCCTCCCGCCAGCCCAGGGATTAGAAACAAAGCTCCTCGCCAATTAATTAGCAATTACTGTTTGAAAGATAAACGCACCGGTAAATAAAAGTCATTGCAAGGCGCAGCGGCGGGGGAAAGCGGAGGCTGTGCGCCTGGTGGGGAGAAGGGCTGTCACCCCGCGGGTCCTGTCCCCATGCTGTCCCCTCCCTCGGGGTCTCTTTCCCAACAGAGGGTCCCCAAGGAACCATGGCCCCTCTCGTGGTCTCAGTGAGCAGAGGAGGTCCGTGGCAAACAGCCCCCAGGACCAGGACCATGACCAGGACCATTCCCACACCCAGCACCACCCGCAGCCACGCAGGACAAGGATCCTGCACCGGCGCGAGCCAAGCACCTGCTCCCGAGACGCTAAGCAGAGATCACCACTCTGGGTGATTTTATGATGCAGAAATACGCAGCATAATTCCATTTTCCACGAGGGAAACAAATGAACCTCCGCTTGCTCCCCTCTCATTTTTTCGCCTCCTTCCCCCCCTCATTTGATTCCGCTCCACGTGGCGCCGTTCAAATGCTCTTTGAATATTTTAGCTCTTGTAAAATATTTATATTATAACACACGGAAGGAAATTGGTCGCTTCCAAGCCGTGTAAACATATGCCTGGGAACAGCTGGATCCCTGGCAGCGCTCGCCAGGCAGGGAGGTGGCGGCACAGCTCTTGCACTCCCAGGTATGTGAAACCCTTGGCGGCCGAGCATCACCGGGGCAGGGCAGGACCAGGGGCTGCGGCACAGCATGGCACGGAGATGCTCCCTGCTCCACAGAAGCCTAGGGAGCACCGATGTTCTGCAGCCCCCCGAAAAGCAAGGGGAGCACAAGGGTCTGCCCCTGCCCTGCCACCAGCCGACTGGAGATTAATTGAGGATTGCCATTAAAATGTCACCAAGAAAATTATTAAGTTAAGGTAAACCACTTCCACGCGTCAAAAGCAAAGGCAATCAGTCCCAGGCATGTCCCCCTAGGAAATTATGTGGAGTAATTAATCAAAAAGCTAATGAGAAATGTGTTTTCTTTCCCAGCCTAACACCACATCATATTCTTATTAGCCAAGGTTATTACAATAGTAATCATGCATGCTCCGAGTTCAAATTGGGTTTTTTTGCTCCACTGCCACCAATTTAGAAAGCCATTAATGGGAAAGATAAACCCCGATACACAACCAGCCCTTTGTGGTTAGTCACCCGGCGTGCGATAATCGCCGCACGCGACCTGCACCCCACCAAGACACCTTCACTGTCACCTAATTACGGGCCACCCCTGCCCACCGCCGCAGCCACCACGCCTGCCAGACCCATGGGTGCTGCTCAGCCCTGGTTACTGGGATGCTGGGAGTGGGATCCAAGCTGTCCCAGAAATCTGGCTGTAAGTGGGTGATTTGCTCGGTCCGATGGGTTCCCCTCCGCCTGCCTCAGAGAGCAGCCATCTGCCCATCCTTCCAGCCCAAAAGTGCACAGTCAGCAGCCCAGCAAAGGGAAAACATCTCTGCTTGATATTCAGCATTAAATAATTCAGCCCCCTGCAGAGAGACCGCGGAGAAGAATGAGTCTGACAAAAAAACTTAAAGATTTCCTATGGCACGTTAAAAATGCATTGACCTGATGAGCTGGTGAGAGGGATGCTGTGCCTCAGTGGAGCAGAGCGGGGAAACCTGGGCTGGCAGCGACAGCAGAGCAGAGAGGAACCGCAGCGGGGCAGAGCATCATCTTCTTTTTTTGTGTTTTCTTGTCAAAACTGTTTTTCTTACCAACGCATACACGGCGCACTGGAGATGGGGTTCCAAAAGGATTCTCCCTTCTCTTGGAGACATCTCCGTGTGCCAGAACCAAGGGGCCGGACCCCCCTGCCCACCTAGGGGACCCTGCCAGCGG
>NW_010138482.1:0-610 GCF_000699245.1 Pterocles gutturalis
CTTGGGGACACTTGGGGTCCTCTTGTGGACACTTGGGGACACTCTGGGATCCTTGGGGACACTTGAGTCCCTTGGGGTCTTCTTGGGGACACTTGTGGGTCCCTCAGGGTCTTCTTGGGGACATGTGGTGTCTTCTTGGGGACATTTGTGTCCCTTGGGGTCTTCTTGTGGACACTCGGGGTCCTTGGGGACACTTGTGTCCATTGGGATCTTCTTGGGGACACTTGGGGGTCCTTGGGGACACTTGGGGTCTTCTTGGGGACACTCGGGGTCCTTGGGGACACTTGGTGACCTTGGGGTCTTCTGGTGACACTTGGGGACACTTGTTGACACTGGGGGACACTGGGGGACACTGGTGTCCCTCTGGTCACTCCCGGGTCCCTGCGCCACCCCCCTGCACTCCCCGGTCCCGCCCCAGTTCCCTCCCAGTTCCTCCCAGTTACACCCCAGTTCCCTCCCAGTTCCTCCTGCCCCAGTTCCCTCCCAACACTCAGGGCCCTTGGGGACACTTGGGGACACGTGGTGTCTTCTTGGGGATACGCGGGGTTTTCTTGGGGACACTTGAGTCCTCTTGGGATCATCTTGGGGACACTTGGGGTCTTCTTGGGGA
>NW_010138483.1:0-1788 GCF_000699245.1 Pterocles gutturalis
GTCAGCTGCAATTGGTGACCCCGTTCAAGTGTCTGAGCTACGGGACTGCAAAGAGCCGCGTTTGCAGCATCTGAAAAACTGAAATAACCAGAAGATCTTCCACCACTTTTAGGACTTATCATGTATCTTGTTAAGAGAACTTGCTATGAGAAATAATCCCTATGCTACATAAAACAGCTAAAAACAGAGCAAGCTGAAATGAGGAAGTAGCAAACACCAAGTAACTCCTCAAATAAACCTGGTTGCTTTTTAAGAGATGAAGCTTGGTTATCCAAAATTGCTATCAAAATGGCTTCAAAGATTCAGGCTTTCAGTATACAGTTTCAAAGTAATTTTACAACTTCTCTGTTTCAAAATGTTTCCTCTCCGAAGATTTGAAACCAAGCTTCACAAGAACTTCTGGAAAGACACTTCCAAGCCTTGAACATCCAAGTGGCCAAAATAATGGATCAAGAGCACTCAAGAGTGCTGCTACTGACACCCAACTTGAAGCACAGCACTTCTCTGCTACCATTATCTGCACCTACAACAGAAAACTGATCAGCTTTTAGTACTGATTCGTAACTGTTTCCTATGCAAAATCCAACATTTTATTGAACCAAGGCGAATCACTGTGAAATACCCATCTACTGTTCCTGTGAAAATTCCTGTGCGATAACAACAGAGGCACTTTAAGTATTAATTTTTAAACCCAGTCAGGCTTACGCTTCTTTGGAAATCCAGAGACAAGCTGATACAGCAACAGCATCTTAAGTTACCAGCTACAGCTGAAGTGTGCCATCTTTTTAACTGTATACACCAAGCTCAAGTCATGTCAAGCAGGTTAAACTAACATGCTTACTTCATATTTACAGCTGTCCAAGAATAATCATCTTTGTGATCACCTGCCCACACCTTAACCCATGGGTTAGCAAATTCTGCCCCTCTTACAGAACATTTGGTTTTAAAAACTGTCTTTACCTAGCTCATGCTATGTTACACAAGTTGAAAGCAAAAAAAACCTGCTTTTTTAATCCATCACCATAGCAAAACGCGAGTTTGATCTACATTCAGTTGGCTGAATTTGGAAAGGTTTTTCCCTCTAAAACAGAAAAAAAAGGAGGGGCAGAGAAAAGAAAATGCAGGTCCTACTGAAGTATTTTCTCCTAAGGAACCTGAAGAGCTAGTGGGATTCTAACCTCAGATGCCTAACGAAAACCTAGAGGAATTAATGCAACTTTTATATTAACCAACCTTGTCAACATATAGTCAAGTTGCATGTCTGAAGGTCTTGTACAGAAAATACCCCTTCAATTACCCCCTCTCATGCACATACAAATATCTAGTCATCTAAGAACAGAGGAAGAAAACAGGATAGCATTCCTATATAAAGAGATTCAGAGAACAGAGACATTTTCAGGCCATGTTTTCACATACATTTACAAACAGTGATTTATCTTAGTCCCTTTTAACACAAGCAATACTCATTCTTTCAAATAAAGAGATCACTTTTAGGAAGAGAAAATGAAAGCGTAACTAAATCTGGTATTTCTAGTTTACACAGAAACATTCAAAATAGTAGAGAGATAAGTTATAAATATTATGTTTTGAAATTGTGTACTGTAAGCCATTGGTTTCATCCCTTGCAATGAGAAGACCCTTTGTACCCATTTTGGATTTTTATCTTTCCCATCGAGGCAGTAACCAGAAACCAGCTGAGGCAGAAGCTCAAGTTCATAGCCCGTATTTCCAAGAAAAGCCCTGTGTTTTCTTCCTCTGGTCTATTCCTACTCTAATCCTTGTGCATTT
>NW_010138484.1:0-2019 GCF_000699245.1 Pterocles gutturalis
AGATAAGACGCTCCTAAACTGTGAGGTGACGCAGGCAAGGCCAACCTGCTGCTGTTTTAGAAAGGCTTCTTTAGATGGGCTTTTCTAGATTTACTAATCAATTTTAAAGATATCAGACCATTCACAAAATCTCCCTGGGTTCTCAGTAGAACTTTGTTTCAAGGTACAGAGAGATTTAGCTGTAGTGTCACCTGGTCACCTGTGTTGGCACATGCAGAAGGTCACAGGCCAGGGAGGAAGAAACACTGATTTTCACACCTGCTTAAGGAAACCAGGAATCAAGCGCACAAGATGACACTGCTAACGCAAAAAGACTATCCGTCCCTTACGAGCCAAAGCCACAAGTTAAAGAGAGCCTCTTTCAACCCCAGACAGTATCATAAAACATTACCTGAGACACCACCACAAGCTTCCCTGTCTCTGCATCAACAGCTTGCACCACTCCTGTTACCGTTCCATTCCCAATCGCCACTCCTCTGACAAGTCCAGTACTGTTCACTGCTGCAATCTTCTCATCGCTGATGGAGAAGATGATGTTGGACTGAGGTTGAGGGCCTCCTTCTGAAGTGATCTATAATTAACAGCACACAGAACAACTCAACCCATCAGGTCAATGATACAAGATTACACCCCTCCCATGCTCAGCACCACAATGTCTTCAGTAAGAATAAGGCTGTCTGAACCTTCCCAGGGCATCTCAGGGCTTCTTTCTCCTGCACACTAGTCCTTGCATGATGTCAGACTGGGAAATACATGAGCTAAGCACGAAAGTGGACTTTGTGCTTTGTAAAATGTAATAGGCTGATGCTACATCCAGTCCGGAAAGTTTCAGAAAAATTTACCTCACTTTCTTTTCACCAGACATGGTATAGCTCTGCCCTGTGTTTCACTTAGGCCACTATGCTTAATTTCATGGAGGTGACAGATTATTAATGCTGTGCTGGTGTTTAACACTGGAAAAGCTGACGTTGCCTCAACACCAATAAATACAATACCTTTGATCTGGCAATACCGTAAAACAGAAGGTGGCTCAAGAATGAAACTATTCTTGTTAGGAAGAGTATTCAGTGTGAACGTAGCTAAGCTGACACGTTGAATATCTACTTCTGAAAAATACGTTATGAATGTTTACTTGAAAACAGAAATTACAAAAGAAAGAAAACATGTAAGAAAATGCCTTACCTGAATCATGGCCCCAATAATTAAGGTCACTTTTCTTGGCAGTAGTCTAAATGGGGGAAAGACCTAAAAATGGAAATACGAATACTTGTGTTCACGCTATTTCCATCAGATTAATTATGTCACAAAACAGCACATACAAGTGTAAAACTGGGTCTTCACTTGCTTAACTACAGTAAATTGAGCATGCAGAAACTTAACTCATCACTTGCAGTTAAAGAACACTATGAAATCTGAAACAGACTAGCATCTGGCTAACTTCTAGACAGAACAATCTGTTTACTTTTTCTGTCACATTAATTACCACACTACAAATTAACTATCTTATATATATATATACACACAATTTTATATATCTATATATATACACACACATTGTTCCTATCCTATCGAATTCCATACTATACACATTCTGTACTATAGAATTCTGTCGTTCCTACACTGTTCCTATTCTATCGCAACAGATTTTGTTTACACATATGTTTTATGTGAAATTATTTACTTCAATCTGTTGAGGAGCAGAGTTGATTCTTCGTCCTCTCTTGTCAGCAACAGTTGCCGTAAGACTCGTCTGACCAAGGGCCATGCCGTGCACCAGAAAAGCAGCGCTATGGTCATCGAGAGCTTCACTGAGTGGGCTGTACCAGAGAAACACATTAAACCAGAGAAGTTAATGGAATAAATTATATTAATAACAAATGCAAAGGACTTAATTCAGTGCATAGCAGATTTATCATAAGGATGACTAAGTGACTACGTCTGAAGCAAAATGAAGGCAACTGTCACATTTCTACATGGAACACCACGGAACGTAGCCTGTGTTTTATCTTAAAATGAAAC
>NW_010138485.1:0-1459 GCF_000699245.1 Pterocles gutturalis
ACCCCACGGGGCCATCCTGCACCCAGACACCTCCCCGGACAAGCAAGGTGACAAGGGACAGATCCTGCCCCCAGCAGCCCCCGCACCGCTGCCTGGACTGAACCCAGGGGGAGATTGTATTTGTCTGGAGCATGGGGTGGGAAATCCAAGGAGAGAGGTGTACACCGCTCCCTCCGGCTGTGGGAGCCGCCCTGGCCACCAAGGAGCAGATCGGGGGGATTTTGGGGTGTCTGGGATGGACAGAAAACTGAGCAGCCAGGAAGGGCCAAAACAGCCCGACATGACCCCAGAGGTGCTGTGACATCTTCCCCATGCCACCAGCATGAGTTTGGCACCAGCAGGAGCAAACCCAGCCCTGGCGCCGGACGGCGGGGTGATGGCAGCTGACAGCTCCCCAACTTTGCAGCCGGCGAAGAGGCAGAGGGGGTTTGATCACGGCAGATCCAAGCGAGGCGGTGAAGTGTCTCTAAATGAGCTGAAAAGCGGTCTAATCGGCACATCTATTTCCTAACAAGTTACATACTCCCTTCAGAGCTCCAGTCATTTCAAAAACACATTAAGGAGAAATATTTGAAAGCTAAAATGTATTAAACAAGCACTCCATCCTCATCAGCAGAGAGGTTATAGACCTTTGCTGGGTTCCTTCCAATAACCTTGCACCGAGACACCACGAGGCAATCTCCTGTTTTCAAAAACCCATTAAAAACACGGGCGTGATCCGGGGTCAACGCTGGGCTGACACCCCCACCCCGAGCGCCTTCAGGGGGCTGGCAGGGCAGGATGGGGGGGCTGTGACCCCCAACCAACCCCACGGGGGCCACGAGCCAGCCCCCACCCAAATTCACAGGAGTGACCTGAAAACATCCAAGGTTTCTTGGAAGCAAGCCTACAAGACCACAAGCTGGTTTATTTCTGTTTTCTGAGGCTCTGCAATAGGGGAAGAGAGAGGGAAGGTCCTGCAGCCCTCCAGTGCCCCAAACCTTTAACACCGTGATGCTCAGAGGATGCTCTCATCAGCCCCACAGCATCCTTCCTCTTGGTCTCAGCAAATCCCCCAGCAACGAGCTCCTGATCTATGCAGCCACCAAAAAGCATTTATTTTCTTACCAGTCCAACTCTGTCACTCACCCTACTGGGGAATCACCTCCCCCATCAGCAGGGGGCTTCACAGCAGGCAAAAAAAAAAAAAAAAAATTCTGTTCTGTGACTGACAGTGTTGGCTTTTGAATGCTTTGCCCTCTGGTTTATTAGCATTTAATTAGGCGCTACCAGTGCAGCATAATACTTCAGGGAGGGTGGTAAATGGAAACATCCATATGAGCATCACCTGGGCACCCTGAGCCCCTCCCAGCCTGGGAAGGGGGGGGTGTTCTGAGGTTGCCCCCGCATTTACTGTGGCTCTCACTGCTCTGTGTGTGGCAGCTCAGTCCAAAAACCCCCAGCTGTGAGCAGGGACGTG
>NW_010138486.1:0-617 GCF_000699245.1 Pterocles gutturalis
AGCGGCAGCCCCGAGCTGGGGCTGGTGGTGGTGCCGGCGGCGGTGCTGGCTGACGTCAGGGCGCCCAGGGGTCAGTGTCCTTCTTATTGTTCCCCACCGGGGCTGGGACAGGGGCCAGGCACCCGTCCCTGTCCCATGAGGGGACACGGGCCAGCAGGGCAGGTGGAGGGCGGCCGGGCGCCCACCGGAGCCACCAGCCAGCACCGCCCCGGGGTCTAGCCAGGCACCTGCCCGCATGCTGCCTGCCTCCAGTGCCCTGCCTCTCCTTTTCAACAGGGGCTACAAATAAGCCCCAGGGAGTGGAGCTGCCGTGGTCTGGCCAAGGGTGAAGGCAGCGGTGGGCTGCACGTTTTGCAGGGTGTGGACAGCATCCCTCAAACCCATGCCAGCCCGGTGCTACGGGGAGGAAGTGACCCTTTGGCTCCTTCCAAGGAGGGATGTTTTTAGTTAGCACAAGGTAGCTGTGGCTTTGCAGCTGCTACTGGGCCGGAGCAGGGCTGGTGGCTTTAGCACAACATGGGCTGCTTGCACACAGGGTGCACAGGATGGGGGAGAAGATGCCGCGGGCATGTGGCTGGCTGGGGTCCCTCGGCCTGGGGCCAGGGAAGGAGCCAGAA
>NW_010138486.1:648-1996 GCF_000699245.1 Pterocles gutturalis
GTTGCTAGCAGGGCTGAACGGTGCAAATGTTGCAAGAACCCGGGCAGGTTGGGCTCGGGGCAGAGGTGTCAGCGTGGCACTGGCTTTTGGGGATACTCAGATGAGCAGAGTAAGCCCACATCTGCAACAAAACCTTCATGCTGTGCTCATCCACCAAGACTCATGGGTGCCTGTGTCCTGTTCTGCATTGAGGCCACCAGTGGGATCCCTAAGCCCATTTCATCGCTGCCCCTGGGTCCCTGTCCCACACTGGAAACGTGGTGGGCTGTGGCAGCGCTGGGGGGAGCGGGACACACGCTGTGCTGCATGCACACAAGGAGCTGGACGCTGCTGCTGTCAGGAGGAGCAGAGGGTCGTTCGTGCTCAGCGTGAACACACACACGTGCAAGAGCGCAAGTGTGCGCACCACAGCAGGATTATGCACGCTGGCACCAACAGGCACAAGGGGCACAGTGCCATGTGTGGTGGCTGAAGGAGACGGTGGCCAGGGACTAGCTCTTTGTGCTGACTTCTAGGCATTTGCAGGGGAGCACAAGTGCTCATTGCTGCGTGGGGGCTGACGGCCGCATGGGCACTGCTACCCCCACGGTGTTTGCCGTGGAGGCGTGCAGCGGGCAGCACTGTGGTGTTATTTATTTATTTGCTGAGGCCTGATCAGGTGAGGGGGGCCCGGCCAGGGCACACTTTGTGGGCCGCCAGCAGCAGCCACAGGCCACTTGCACAAGCAGTGAGTCAGCAGAGCTGCATGCTGCTAAAACCAGACTTGGCATGGGCGCCCTGGGGCAGCAGCCTGCCCAAAATAGTGCCTAGACCGTGGGCAAGGAGCAAACCCCCAGCTGCTGGGCTGGCACTGGGCTGGCGGTGATTGCTCCAGCCTTGCCTCTGCTGAGGATGGGGATGCACCGCGGTGACAGCAGCTGCTGACTCCAGAGCCCCGCAGGGATGCTCCTTCTGGGGATGGGGGGGGGGCGGTTTCACAGCCTGACCCCCTGTGACTGCAGCTGTGGCACTGCCACTGCAGAGAGCACGTAGCACCTGGGCCAGGTATAGGCAGCTGCCTGTTTGGTCCCAGCCCCACTTCAGCCCAGCATCACCTGGTGGCTTGTTTGGGGATGGAGGGATGGGCAAGTGTCATCACAGCCACACTCACTGGGGCACTGCACGGCCCTTGGCTCTGCAGCGACATGTGGTCTGGCACGTGCAGGGAACCCTCCTTTGCAGTCAGAGTCTTCCTCATCCTCTCCATGCCATGTCATGCTGTGCCATCCCGTGCCACACCGTGTTGCACCACACCATGCCTTGCCGGGAGCCGCTGCGAGCAGGAAGAGGGGAGGCACAGGCAGCCACG
>NW_010138486.1:2016-2579 GCF_000699245.1 Pterocles gutturalis
GAGAGGCCCCAGCCCATGGATGGGCACCGGCCGTGTGGTGCTGCTGAGGAGCAGCTCGGCTTGGGGGATGATTGATCTCGTGTCAGCAAGCGGTGGTTTGAGCCAGTGCCAGGCCTCAGCTCAAACGGGAGCATTGAAGGGGGAGAGCCCCTTCCCCCTCCGGAAAGTGGAGCGGCAATCGCCCCGCCGCCGCCCTCAGCCCCGCCGCCGCCCTCAGCCCCGCTCCCACATCTCGGGCACCATGGGCCCCACAGCCGCAGGCAGCTGCCCAGCCTGGGGAGTGCGCGGGGGCTGCGGGGAGTGCGCAGGTATTGGGGATTCTGGCCTCGTCAGGCTGAGCTCGCTGGGGCTGTGTTTGGGTTGGAGCAGAGCAAAGGGGAGATGTGGGGATGGCTGGTGGGGGGAAGGGGCAGGGCATGCACAGTGCCTGTGCTGGCTCTTCAGCTCGGGATGTGGCAGCGACTCCTGCAAGCAAAGGGTCTTTTGGGGAGGAGAACAAGGTGGACTTTGATGAGGCTCTAAAGGCACTGTTCTGTGTCAGCAAGGGACGTGGCGGTTTCTCC
>NW_010138486.1:2641-4136 GCF_000699245.1 Pterocles gutturalis
AGGAGCGGTGCTGCCTGTGCCCCCAGTGCTGCCTGCGCCCTTCGTGCCGCCTTCCCCAGCTCTCTGCCCCCCTGCTGTGCCTGAAACAGACTTCTGGGTTTATTCACCATGTCCCTGCGTGTCCTGAGCCCTTCTCCAGCTCCCCCAAAGCCCCCCAGCTCTACCCCTTCTCTTGTCACATCCATGGGCAGACTTTTTTCAGTGTTTTTGGGAGCTGCTCCTTTGCTATCCCTCGGGCCGCTGCCCAATTGTGCCAGCCCATGCAGAGGTGGTACCAAACAGCTGGGCACATCTGGGCAGGCAGCAGCACCCAGGGAGGGGTTGCTCTGCACCCCAGGGGGCACAGCCATCAGATTCCTGAGGCTGCCTGCTCCCACTCCGCTCAGACCTTCGTGTCCTATGTATCTGCGTAAGGAAACAGGGCCATTCATGGATTTCTCTCTCTATTTATACCTCTCCCTTTCCGTATTTAGTGTGTGCGCAGGCAGAGGGGGCAGCGAACGCCGGGGCCACTGATGTTGTTGGCTCCAGCGCTGGCTGGAATTTCGTCCTGGAATGTATCCTAAAAAAAAAAACACGAATAAATCTCTGTGTGTTGTGTGCGTGTGTGTACACAAATATATAGACAACGTATAGACACGGAGCCGTATAGGGTGTTTGTGAGCTTGGCTATTTAAAGGAAGGAGCAGTTAGAGGGCTCTCGGCAAGGCGCACACCTCCAGATCAAAGGGATGTGGGGCGTTCTGCTAGCGGCCAGGCACCTTGGGGATAGGTGGCACTTGCTTTGTGCTCTCCGGGGAGCTGAAGCCACCCTGTTGGTAACATATCCAAGGCAGCATGCCAGGCCAGCCCCAGGGGCTGCACTTCACTGAGGTCTTTGCCCCCTGGTCTCCAGTTTCCCTGCAAGAGCCCTGGAGAGCCAGCTCCCGTGCTGCTGACACAGGCTGCAGAGCCTGGTGTGTGGCCAGCTGCAGTGGGGCAAGGGTATCAGCCTCTCTGGGGCACCTCATGGGCCAGGGCTTCTGGAGGGTCAGGTGCTGCTTCCTGAACATCAACTGGTGCTCATGGCTGTTGAGGACAGATGGTGATGTGGAAAAGGAGAAAACAGATGTTAGGTATCAGGTCCCAAATAGGTGCTGGGTTGGGCATCTCCTTGGGATATTGGAGCATCTGTTGCTCACAGCCAGCTGGGAAAGACAATGAAAAGGGGAAAATAAAAACTGGGTACCAGATCCCAAACAGGATGCTTAGCCATGCCAGGAGGGCAGCTCCTCTGGAGGCACTGGCAGCTGCCTTGCTGGGGGTGCTGATGGGGCCCCGGTGGGAGCACCGCTGGGTCTCCCAGCACCCCTTGGCCAGGGAGCGGGTGCCCTATTTAGCCCAGCTCTGGGTCATGCCAGCTTCTTGTCTTCTGGGTGCTGAAAAACCTGATATTTTGGGCTGAAAATGCCCACGTTTGGTCTCTGGCCAAAGGCGATGTGTTTGTGGGTGGGGG
>NW_010138486.1:4153-9199 GCF_000699245.1 Pterocles gutturalis
CTGTGAGTCCTGCACGTGTGCGCGGGCGTGTGGATAGGGGAAATACAGTTTTCCTTTTGAAAAAAAGCCCCGCTTATTTTTATACAGAACTCCAGAAGGGCTGAAGGTGGAAATTTGGCCTGTCAGCAGCTGTCACAGGGGAGCGGGTCCCTGCCTGAGTTTGGGGGGAAACCACAGCTGGGTGTTAATGGGACTGTTAATGAATTAATGCTGGCTGCTGGGGGCCGGGGGGGAGTCTGGCTCGGTGGGCATGCGCGCATGGAGCTCTGCCCGGCACACAGGCTCTGACTCCCAGCATGGCTGCAGAAAGCCCCAGCTCTGGGATCCATGCACCTGGGGAGATGTGAGTCTCCCCTTCCGGTCATGTTTTGCTCTCCGGGTTGTGGAAACTCTTGGAAATATGGACCGCGTTGTGGGGAGAGGTTCCCACACCAGGGCGTGTGCAGGCAGCTTGTTTGGGGGGGTTGTAATTTGACTGTGGGCATCTGCTGCCTGAGCTGGTGGTGTCGCTTGATGCTGGGTCTCCTCGGGTGCCGAAACCAAATCTTTAAAGCAATGTAAAGAAAACAGCAGGGAAGTGAAAACCCCCAGGTTATTTATGGGTTGGAGAGCTTGTGCTGCTCAGTCAGTGCAATGTCTGCAGCAGCGCTGGTCTCTGCACGGCACTGCCCGTCTGCAGCCTTTTTTGGGGTTATTTCTCTTTCTGTCTCCTCCAAAATGTAGAGGAGCACCCATGTAAATGTGGTGAGCACAGCCATGCCCCATGCTGTGGGCTCAGCAGTATGTTCACACAGCTTTCATACCTGGCTTGCTGGGGACAGCCCTGGAGGAGGAGGAGGTTGTGCTAACACACTCACCTGATGCCAACATGGCAGGGGTGTGGTGGGGCTGAGGAATAGCACCGTAAGCTGGTTAGACTAGAAATGAGAGGGAAAATGCAGAGAGGATCTGGGAAAGAGAAACCAAATTCTTCTCTGTGGACCTCTTCTGTTGCATTTGGCTTCAGGCTCTGTGGGGGAGATGTCAGCCATGGGGAAGCCTGTGGTGTCTCCTGGGGTTTCACCTGCTGGTACCAGACAGCTGTTGAACCAAGAGGAAAGAAGTGATGACCGTGTGGAGGAAGGGATGACAATGTCAAGGAAGGGATGACCATGCTGAGGAAGGAAATACCACACCAAGGAAGGGATGGTCATGCTGAGGAAGGGAAGACCATGCTGAAGTAGGGATGACCATGGCCAGCATGGACTGTGGATGGACGGGTTCTCCAACAGAAGATGCTGTTATGGATAGAGACAGAGCCTCCTCCTGTGGTGGGAGGAAGGCTGGAAGAGTCTGAGCTCTTGGGAGCTCTGCTTGCTCTCCAGGGATGCTGTGCTTGCACCCAGACTGCAGAAGCTCTGCCAGCTCCAGTGTTGGGTGTCTGTAGGTGGGTGCAGACAGACCCTCACCTCAGCAGGGAAAGCTCTCTGTGCTGTCAGATCCAGTACCTTTTCCAGGACCCTGTACTGCCCCTTCGGGGTCCAGCTCCAAGTGTGCAGCCAACATCTGCTGCCCAGTGCTGCAGATGGGTGGCAGGGCTGGGGACCTGGAGAGGGAAGTGCCTGGGCTCCTCTCGCAGCCCTGCTCCTTGCATGGGTGGGCTCCACACAGCTGGCCCCCCACACTGGAGAAGGCCCTTCAGAGGATTCCCAAATCCCAGTATGGAGGGGCTCTGAGGCTCCTCTGTGCTTGGCCGCCAGCCCTTGGGGACCGGCTCCGCTGGGCCCAAAGCCCTTGCCAACCCTATCCCAGACAAACGGATATCCCAAAACCCACTGGTCCCAGGGGCCCCTGCTCCGGGTCCCTCTGGCTGAATGAGGTGGTGTGCATGTGCCCAGACTGTCCCCTCCTGTGACTGTACAGTACACACAGCTAAATATATGTCTGTGCAGATACAGGAATTCAGAGGGGCTGAGTGATGCTCCCTTTCTATACCTCTTTTCATGGGGAGAGCTAATGAGATTCATGTCATTAAAGGGCTGATGTTTTGTGGGATGGGAGCCTTTTAAACGGGATGTGTCCTGGCTTAGTCATGGCAAATATTTACCAAAAAAAAAAAAAAAAGAGAAAGAAAAAAAAAAGGGACATACCATATAAAATTAGAGTTCTGAAAATAGTACTTAGAGCAAGTAAGAGAGAGGAACCTAAAACAGAAAATACAGGGGAGTTGTTCCTGCTTTAATAAGGAAAAAATTTACCAAAAAAAAAAAAAAAAAGAGAAAGAAAAAAAAAGGGACATACCATATAAAATTAGAGTTCTGAAAATAGTACTTAGAGCAAGTAAGAGAGAGGAACCTAAAACAGAAAATACAGCCCAGTCTGTTCAGGAGTCAGGGGAAAAAGAGAGAGCAAGGGGAAAAAAAAGCCAGAGATAAAACGAGAGAAACCTCGGCAGTAAAAACAGCATCTTGGTAAATAGACTATTAAAAAAATTCTGACCTGCTTTATGGCTTTCTTGGCTGCCGTTCAGCTGTGCTGCCCTGGCCGGCACGGAGGGAAGGTAGCAGGAGCCGGCGTCTGTGTGGATGCTCAGAGCCCCAGCACGCGGCTCTCCCCCCGAGCAGCCGCGCAGGGCGTTAAATTTAGCCACATAATGATGGCCCTGAGGAGCCAGCCTTTTGTAGCCACACTGTAATTACTGCCCCGCTTATAAATTTTATTTTTCTTATTATGTTTCCTCCTCCTCCTCCGCTGGGGAAGGGGTGGAGGGGTCTCCCACACCCCAATCAAACTGGCAGCTCTCTGGGGAGCAGGGGGGACCACTGTGGGGATGGAGCAGGTCCATGGGATAGAGGGGAAGGTGGGAATGGCGGCCCCAGCCCTGCGCCACCCTGCACCACTCCCCTGCCCCAATACAGGGCTCAGCCCTGCATTTGGGGATGGGGGAAGCATTGAGCTAACCCTACCGTGGTAGGGTCCCCACAGCCCAAAGTATGGATGTCTTGGCCCCTCTGAGCCTTAGCATCCCGCTCTCAGGGTGCTTGGGAGATGGGCTTGTGAAGGTAGGACCAGGGTGTCTCCGGCTGGGCTGTGAGCCCATGGCACAGCCAGGCTGGGGAGGCAGCCAGGACCCCCACCAGATGCAAGGAGCAGCTGTTCGGCCCTGCTCGGCAGGTCACCGGCTCCAGCCCTGCTCCTCGTGGAGGTGGGAAAGGCAAAAAGGACGAGGGTTGGGCCCAGCCCCCTCCTCTTGCACCTCTCTCCGAGCTGGTGCAAGTGGGGGACAGCTTCAGGCCAGGCAAGAACGTGCCAGAAAAGGTCTTGTTCCCCTCTTGTTTTCCCAAAACAAAGGAAGCAGCCTTGCATTGCTGGAAGTCGCGTGCTCGGGCTGTGCTGGCTTGTTATCATCCGATAACCCGGCGACCTGGGAGCTGCCCTGCTCCTCACCCGTCAAGCCCGCACTACGGGATGCGAACAGCTTCCGCATGAGCTGCCCTTTGCAGAGATCCGTTTGCCGCTCCCCAGGCTGGGGGGGACAGTGGTGGGGGCTGCCGTGGTGGCCCTTGCTGGCCCCAGATCACCGTGTGCCGTGCATCATGTGCCTGGTGGGGGACCTGCCAATGCGGGTGATGGTGGATGGTGAGGGCAGAAGAAATGCAGAGGTGGCAGGTGCCTTGGCATGGCCCGGGTGCTGCCATCCTATGCTGGGTGTGGAAGGAGATTTGGGGCTCTGCTGTATCTCGCTTTGCCCCATGCAAGTTCCTTGAGAACACCGTGGCCAGCCTCTGCTGTGGAGTGGGGTGGGAAGCATGCGAGGTTGGGGGCCGGGGTCCCTTGGAGCACACGGTGATGCCTTCAGGGAAGGGACCCTTGCAAACCATTGAGGAAGGCTGCACAGTACCAGGACTGCCTGCTTTGCTTTCCAGCTTTGCCCTTTCTCCCAAACTCATGCCCCAGGAGGGTGGAGTGATGCTGAGGCACCGTGGGGACTTTGCCGGGGCTGGTGGTGCGGGGGATATTCATCCATCACTGCAGGGAGGTGTTTGGGGGAGCATCCCCTTACCAGAGTGGTGTATGGGGGACATGTGGGACCACAGCAGTCCCACCCAGCTGTGCCCAGGGGAGCTTGCTTGTCCCAAAGCAGCCCCTTTCTCCTGCCTCGCACTATAAGGGCTCTGTTTAGCCCTATGATGACCCGAGGTAACCTCCATCCCTTGCTCAAGTGCACGTTTCAGGACAGGTGGGACAATACTAAATCAACTCCTTTAAAGCCTCCTGACCTGCAGCCCCATGGACGTGCTGGTTTCCATCCCTCCCTCAGCTCCTGTGGGCGCACCAGGGGCTGGCGCACTGGCTGGTTGCCCAGGCATGGGGCTGCCTCGGCTGCTGGCCAGGAGGCTCGTGGCCCGGCTGGGTCTGTGCCCCAACCCTCTGCCCCACTGCTGTGGCTTGTGCCAAGCGCCAGTGATTCAGCACCAAGGTGGTTGCGGGAGCCCGTGGGGACAGTGGCCACTGCATCACCTGTGGTGGCTTGGGAACCCAGATGTAGAGTACCAGGAACTGGGAGACAAAGTGCCCTTTCATCCCAACCCCGGGAAAGATGTGTGTGTGTGTAGGTTAGTGCCCTCGGCCCCGGGGAGAGGAGAGAGCATGGGCTGGCTCCATCCCCACCAGGAGCTGGGAGCCGGGAGCCAGCCCCACACGTGTGCCTCTGCGTGTGCCTCTGCGTGTGCCTCTGTGTGCAGGAGGCTTATGTATTTCCGTCTCGGTGTATTTACGTACGTCATGTGTGTGTCTTACTCATCGCTGTGTTTTTCTTTCCTTGTTCTTGGGTCTTTCCCCCACCCCCGCCATGGATATATAATTCTTATTGTGGCTTTTTTTTTTTTCTTTTTTTTTTTTTTTTTTTTTTTTTTGGTTTAAATCTCCAGTTTTGGAAGTTGCTGGCTCCTTAGGAAAATAAACTGTATTTTTAGTGCTTGTCTGTGAGGCTGCTGATCCTGCCTGCCCCTGCTCATCTCTTACTCACTGTTTCTTTAAGCTTTTATTTTTCCCTCCACCTCGTGC
>NW_010138487.1:0-44542 GCF_000699245.1 Pterocles gutturalis
GTCAAACGCTTTACTGAAATCGAGATAGATTTTTTGTTGTTTTCTGAGGAACTGGGGTTGTTTAGCCTGCAGAAAAGGACCTTATTTCTCTCTACAACCACCTGAAAGAAGGTTGTAGCTAGGTGGGTGTTGGTCTCTTTTCCCAAGGAACAAGTGATAGGAGGAAAGGAAATGACCTCAAGTTGCGCCAGAGAAGGTTTAGATTGGATATTAGGAAAAATTTCTTCACTGAAGGGATTGTCATGCACTGGAACAGGCTGTCCAGGGAAGTGGTTGAGTCACCATCCCTGGAGGTATTTAACAGAGGCACACCTGTGGTGGATACGGACATGGTTTATTGGTGGATTTTGCAGTGTTAGGTTTACAGTGGGACTCAATGATCTTAAAGGTCTTTTCCAACCTAAATGATTCTATGATTCGATGCTGGTAAAAGGTGTGATTGACCAAGATAGGGTCTGCCCTTCTGATGCTTTTACTTCTAATCTGCGAGCTCCTGAATTTGCTACCAGTCACGTCATTTATCTTTTGTTATAATACTAAAAAATATTTGCTGAGACTGTATACTAGGCTGGTGGCACATACAGGAATACTCTAAGAGCATCTAAGTAATCTACGTTGCTGAATTAAGCATAATATAGCTGAGACTGCCAGACATGGCCAATATCTGATGCTCCAAGGGACAGTGAATATCACTGCCATTCTCAGTTGCACAATGCTGCTCACCAGCTGAGCCTCAGTCCACACATCCATTTTTTAGGGACTAAGCTGACTGAATATCATACTCATGTACAGTATCAATGCAAGATACATAAATAATATTATCATAGGTTATCAGTATTATATCAGATTAATAATATCTAAAGTTTAAGTCTGTCTAATTCTTGAACAAGGAACCAGGGTTTAATTGCAAAATGCCACGAAAATAATTCTCTCTTCATTTGTCATTTCTTTTAAGTCTGGGCATTGCAAGACTTTCAGAAAACTAGCTTCATGAATACTGCCAGCTAAGCAGGTAAATAGCTTTATGTCCATGCAAGTTGTGCTTTCATCATATTAAAATATGCAAACAGTATTGACATCGTATTTCCTTTGGATGAATATCATTAAAGCAATAATTCCTGAGAAAAAAATAGTTACAGAAATTATTTTGTAAAGATGATCATAGCAGTAATTGCATAGCATCACTTTGCCAAATCATTACGGCTCATCTCACCAACTTCTTAAGGAGTTGGGAAAATGCACATAAAACTGTAAAGCAGGCCCAGACAGACAGCTCCCTATCCTGCCCCTGTACAGATACATTTCAGTGTATCTAACTCTGGTTCTAACACCAGTTCTTGCAGCACATGTACTTTAGACTGAGCTGTGCTGGACTTGGCACGTGATTTCCACATAATTTTTGAAAAAATAATATTAAACACAGAAATAGTCTACAGTATCTCACCCCTTCTATGTAGCTAACTTACATAATGCATCTGAAACTGGGTAAGAGTAAGAAACAGTCTCCGAAGGACAGTCTGTGATCTCTCGAGTCCAAGTTCAGAATTATGGCTTGAATATGACATCACCAAATATAAAAAAGGTCAAAATTCCTTCAATGCCAAGTGAGAAACCACGTGCACCCAAGCTGGCTTTCTAGCAGTGCATGGATATATAAATCTGTGTATATGCGTATTAAAGCTGTGTATTAGCAGTTAATCAAGATGAGCTTATCACTTTTACAGAGGCTAGTGTCTTTTTCAACCAGAATTTTATAGTACACTATGGACCAGAATTTTTTAAAGATCAATTTTATGCATCAAAAAAGAAACCATTCCTTTTCCCCCTAGGCAGGATCAGCAGTACTAAACCAATTTGTGCACATCATTTTTGAAGCATGATGCTCAAGAAATAACACTCGCGATAAGACCTTACCAGTGTTAACAAGAACGAAAGAATGACTTCTAGATGTCTTGAGAACAGATGCTTCCTTGACCCGCCATTCAACTGCACCTTATTTAACTCAGTGCATTTCTCCAATTTGTCAAAATCATTTTGAAGTCTAATTCAGTCCTCCACAGCATCTGCGGTCCTTCTCAGTATCATATGCCCACATATTCCTACTATACAGCATTATTTGCATTAATCTAGAAGATAAACTATCAGAAATCATGAAAATATTTCAAAATATCAACACATTAAGACTGCACTGGAGGAGACAGAAGCTGCAAATAGTATCAGAAAAAGAATCACCACTTCACCCTGAATTCAGCATTTCATACTTCCCTGCAATGAAGGCCAAGACACAACATATTTGAAAGCTGAAACAACAGAATTATTTGCATCACGTTTTGCGGGATCTTTACATGGAACTTTTAATTGCTTAGATAAATTATAATAATGAAATGTAAGAGTTCTACTCTTAATTAAAAATCTGAAAGTGACAAAGAAGCATGTCAGTTAACACTGTCTATAAATGAAAGGTTCAATAGACCTACATAAAAATCTCTAAAGAACAAAAATCAAGCAAACAGTGGGATCCAATTACAAAATCAATATAGTTTTATTCACTGTTTCCTGTTCTTCATTGATGAAATACTCAAAAGAAAAAGTTTATTGATCAGTAATAAGGTTAGCCTGTCTAACACTGAAATTCAGATCATTTTATAATTCTCTCTTTCTTTAGCTTCTCAAATATTATTTTCCCACTCTCAGAGGAGTCATGACATCTCTAATAAACAAAAATACCTTAGAAGTGAAAATTCTCAGTCCCAATAGCAAAAGTGTATTACCTCATTGCATTTACTTATTCGCCTCGCCACAATAAGCTGAATCATTCCCCTTTTGTTTCCTTCAGTGGACATGGATCTCCTTAAGGTTTCCATAGCATCTTGATTTGTTTTGCCCAATAATGATTCTCCATTTACCGCTATTAGCTGATCATTCACTCGAAGCCTGCCATCCTGGAAAAGGAAAGATTATAGCCACTTACATAAAACATGCACAAAAGAAGTTTAGTCTGCTGGAGAGAGGAAAAAAACAAAAGAAAAACAATCAAACAGCTATGCTTAGTCCTAATAGTTTATGGCCAAATGAACACTGGTATAATAGCTTCCATTGCAGCCGTTGTGGGAAATGTCTATTCCAATTACAGATTTGCACTGCAAGGTATTACCATATCCTCTTTGCACAAATAGCGTACTAATTGAACTGTACCAGAGATGGCTCGTATCCTTCCTGAGAAGCTGTAAGGGCTGTTTAAATCCTGGGATGTGCAAACATCTGAATCTGAGTAGAAATCTAAATGTGACCTCTGATAGCGTAATTGGAAAAAGCTAGTTACAGAGCAATGTCATTCTTCTTGAGCCGTGGTTATTTTCAAAACAGCCTTATTATGGAAAACTAAGGAAGACCAAAGTACACAGATGTTCCCTCTTACCTTCGATGCTGCTCCACCATTAATAATGGACTTGACGAAGATTCCTAAATCGGCATGATTTTCTTTTGACCGGTTACCTTTGACGCTCACACCAAGTCCAGCTGATCCAGAGTCATTCAGTGGAACTTCAAATGTCAGGAATTCCCTGGTGCCATCAGGTGTGAGGACAAGCTCCTCTTCTTCTGCTTTCTGTCAGGAAGATTAGCATGGGATTATAGAAGAGCATTTCTCTTTGGGAGTTCTCTTCCCTCCACAGCTATCAGGATTAAAAAACCTTGCTTTTAACTACAATGCCACAACATTTTCCACAGTAATTACTTGAAGCAACATGCACAAATAGTGTATTTTCAATCACCTCCAGCTGTCGACTAGATTCAGAAATATATTTGTGTTTAACTGCTTCTTTGTCTAGTAAGGTAACAGAATCATGTGTCATTACTGCATGTGCCATTAATACTAACTCACACGTAAGCTGCTACTTCATCAGCGAAAAGAGAGCTGTATCAGAAATATTTTCTTACTTGCAAACCTACAGAATTTTTAAAATATCATCATCTACTATGGTAGCTTTGCCATCATGGGGAGAAACTAAATGCAAGAAAATCTAATTCAAAAATTATTCATTCACCTCATTTTGTTTAAAACTAGCTGTGTTAGGAAAAACAGAAAATTAAGCAGCTGAGATCTGTAACGGCACATCACTCTGCTATTGCCAGGCGTAGCATCAAATCCAGCTCTGAGTGCCAATTTTCCCGTCTTTACTGGCTCTGCCCTTCACCTCTGTCCTCTTACCCCCATCTTTAGTTCTTTGCTGCCCTTCACACCCAGTTTCAGCCTGGCTGGAACAATCCAAGGTTTTGAGCACCTAGAATTATAGTCCCAGACCTGCCAGTGTCCCTGGCAAGAAGCTGCTAACTTGTATGAAAGATGTATGTGCACAGGAGACCGGCCTCCGGCTTTGCCTTCTGCTGAGCTCAGGGTGGTGGCAGGCTGGGAGTGGGGACCCTGGGGTGTCCCCACAGAGTGGTGGCACTTGTGGGGGCAACAGGCAAGGGCACAGCTCCCACAAAAGAAAACGGTCAGGCGCTGAGGAGCCGTGCTTACACACAAGAGGCTGCTGCTGAAAGGAGAAACGGGAGGGACGAGCTGCCCACCAGCCCTGTCCGTTGCAGTAGACATCGTCCACTTTTCTGACCATCTTTCAGTTATAACAAAGCAGTTACAACCACTTTTCGTTATGACTTTATCAAGAAAAAGTCACGCCCTTAAAGGCAATTCTCTGCAGTGAGCCCAGTGCCTGGCCTCCAGAAAGATGCCTATGAGCCCAACTGTGTGGGTTTTTTCTAACCCAAATGGAGGAGAAAGAGTAAGAGAATATTCACCAGAAGGTGCACAGGAATGTCCAACAGTTAGAAGTTCTTCTCTGGAAGAATTAATCTGGCCAATTTTTTCAGAACTTTAGCAAATGCATCACCTTCCTTGCCAATTTTATACCGACTTTTCCCACGTCACTCTCATCTTATTTGCAAAGCTCGCTCCTATTTTTCTCCTACTCCCAGATGCTTGGAGCAGGGCAAATTACATGAGAAGCTAACGTGTGCCTGCTGAGCTGTCCTTGTTTCTGAGGAAATGCAAAGCTCACAAGCTCTTCTGAAATCCAAACACAGACTACGGCAAAGATGGATGTGAAAACCATGCGGAGTACAGCAGACTGAGATGCTCAATTTGGGCACAAGCATGCTAGTTGTGTCACCATTGACCTAGAAATGCAATGTGAAAATGTCACATGGGAAGGCAGTCAGACTGCTGAGGAAACCAGAACAGTTGAGGGAAGAAAAACAGGAGCTCTATCTTTTCACACTTGGTTAAAAGCATGAAACTTAATGTGTTCACCACCTCCTTCCCGCCATTAGACACTATTTGCTTGTCTCTAACCTTTTTTTTTTAATAAACAACAAAACATAATACTTCATCATTTGAGAGGGACATGGTTTAGTGAGTTAGGTGTTGTTGGGTTGACGGTTGGACTTGATGATCCTTGAAGTCTTTTCCAACCTTAATAATTCTATGATTCTATCAATTAAAAAAAAATATTAACACCCCCTATCCAAGTGCCATAGCTTAGCTGGCTCACTTATATATCCCATTATCCAAACACATCTCTGGGCCACGCAAACCAGCATGATCTGTGCTAACTGTCAGGAATGGAAAGGTGCACTGTGTCCATGGAAAAAATACTGGATCTAAAAAATACTTCCCAAATTTTAGGAAAATTACAACCCTGATTTTCCTGTTTGGGTCACAAAAGCACTAGTTACAGCCTACATTTAAGGTGCATCTTTTGTCAGGTGGCTGCAGAATAAAATAATCTCAGACAGATGCACATTATCTCTGTAACACTGATGACTTTCATATTTCTTAATAAACAATAGTAGGAATAAACGCTTGAGAGCCAAAATGGAGATAAAGCCAAAGTAGGACGTACAGGTTATCCAAAAAAGCACTGAAGATTATTGGATTTTTCTTTACTACTGTTATCAGAGATTTACAATCAATCCCCCCTCCCCTCAATATTTTCTAATGTTCTAAAAAAATCTGCCAGGACTTCAGCCACCACAATCGCCCTTCCAGGGCAGAGAACTAAACTGCTTCCCTGCACAGTCTGTCGGGTGCACTTCTATATGCTAAAGGGTCAATTGGAGAGACCATCTCAGTAAGCACCCCCGGGGACCTGGCTAATGGCCTCTACCCTACTTCTCTTCAGCGAGACCAAAGAGCTGCATTATCAGCTTAGTACTATGCTTATTGTGAGGCTTCTGTTTGCTTGTGTTCTCCAGTCTTGAATAAGGAAATAAGCTAATATCAGGCTACAGACACCTGAATGTGCAGGTGAAACTTAAGGGCTAAACCTGGAGCAAACTACTCCTTAGCAGCTGTGCATGAGTGACAAGATCATGCTCATAAAAAATGAGAAACAGCAACCTCAGCACTGGAACAGAAGTATTGAAGCCATGAGAAAACTGCTCGACTCATCCCAAGAGAAAATTACCATTACCAGGCTACAGCTAAGTGGCTTTAGGGACTTCACTGCATATCCACAGCTTTTTTTCAACTAAGCCAGCTTGTTTCACCATCGTACCTGTGCTTGCAATTTTAGAGACATAAGAACCCTCTTGCCCTCTAGAATCTGTGTCATCTGTCAGTACCATGTGCTTGAATATAGATTTTAAAAAGACAAAACAAGAGAGAGAGCAAACATTTATTTTTGATACCCCACAAATTGTTCTAGGAATACTTTGGAGAAAAATGTGGCTTTCCAGAATAACTGAACCATTAAGATTCATGCACGATGGATATGAAAGTAACAACTAACGTTTTTGCCTCTTCATGGTACCAAAGAAACTCTTACTATATATGACATGAATACAACCTCATACATACAAACCTTGGAACAGAAGTATATAGTGATCAGAAACCTCTAAGCAAGTCATAAAGGAGCCATTCTCAGAGAAATAAGCAGGAAGATTTTAGTTTCATACCATAATATTCTGAACCAAAGTTGTAAAAACAAAACCAAACAAATAAAAAACCAACAAAACCTCAGACTGGATGAATCCTTTGTTCCCCGAAGCCCTTAGAGTACAGAAACATTCCATGTACAGCAACTCTCCACAGCTACACAGCTCTACAGCTATCACAAAAAAGTAAAATTTGCACTGAAATTGTGTTGAACATTAAGTATTGAAATGTAACAAACCACAGAAGTTCTCTAATAAATCCATGAGACATCATTAAAAGGCACAAAAGTCTAAAATGCAGCATTTAAAAATTTCAACTGAGAACACAGTCACATCCTAAGTGCAGTAACTTCCATTTGATCTTGTTATACTCTAAATTAACAGCTTCGCTATGTCAATCAAACACCTGAACACTATTTTCATGATTAGTTGATCTGTGGGAGAAATTTATTCCTTCATATACTTTGACAGGCCAGCAGTAAACACGAAACCAAAATTATGTACTGTGAACCCTGAACAACAAAATTCAACTCCCTTAAGAATTTTCACACACTATGTCCAAAACAATTAACAGCAGAACAATATTCTGTTCAGACAGAGTCTGTTGAGGAAAAGGTCATCTGAAACAACTTCAGCTGGATGAATGAAGCTGCTCAAGTATGTAATTTGCAATAAAAATTCAATTGGTGATAAAATATGTAGGTGACTCTTTTTTTGCTTCAAATTCATACTTAGCATCAATTTATGCTAAATGACATTTAAGATAAGTTTTTCTCTTTTTAAATACAACATAAACATATCATAAAGTTAAAGATAAACTTCCTGACTAGAGCAAACTTATGGCTGTGCTTCAGTACATACAGAGATTTTTAAAAGCCACTGGATAAACAGGAGGGAAATTATTTTTCTCTTGTACATAACATTGGTTTCTGATCTGATAATAAAACCTGATTTCATTTTAACAACATTAAAATGGAACTTGACACTAAAAGTGCAATAAGTCTATTTCATCATCTTAGTAACAGCATCTCCTCCTTATCCCTTTATGTTTTAAATACTATGAAGAAATTTCTTGCTTGGGACTTCTTCCCTTTATAAAATCTCATCAGGGTTCAGCTGGTGAGTAAGCAGCATGAGATGGGTGAAAAAAGAAACCTAACAGCAAAGCGAAACCTCCTCCCACCTAACAGGGGAAGCAATTTTCAATCAAGCTGGGACAAGTTTCTGAAGTGGCTCGCTGCAGCTACAAATCTGGCTGCATTCTCTCCAGCGAAGTTCATTCTCTTGCAAGCTTAGACATGCTGTCTTCTCAGCAGCTGTTAAGTCACTGAAACCTGTCTGCAAGTTACTTTGTGATCATGTGCAGAGAAAAGAAATAAGTTAATCATGGGACTCTCGGCAAAAATCCAATGCACTCCTGTTTTCTTTCACAAAAGCAAATTAAGCATCTCTGTATCCCCACTCTTAAATGCAACCTATATTTCCAAGTTATGTATATAACACACATGAAAATATTTACAGGGCTCTTGCATGCGCACACATGTGCATGTCCAGGTACAAACACACCCTTCTTATACGATGATGAAATTCCCACGATACGTAGCTATAGCACAAGCCCTACTTAATGCCTCCAATGACCCCATCTACAATATTCACTTTACCTGCCCCCAAACGCTGTTGCGTCCAGCCCTCCAACGTCACAGCCCTAAGCCTGTTAGCCTCTGTTTAATTATTATTTTGTTAACCTATCAACCTTTTGCTCACAAATGCATCTTCTCTGTTTTGAATTTGTCTGGGCTGAAAATCTCAAGTTCTTGAAAGATGAATTTCAAGTCCCATGGACGTTAAGAGCCCACCAGGTCTAGGAATTGTAGGCTAGAAAAGTAAAAGGACTGGAATTTGCAGAAGCCCAGGTTTAGTCATTTGGTTCCAATAAAGGGGAATTAAAACCTAACATCACAGCCTTTTCCAGGATATTTTCAATCTTAAGAAGATTTTAATATAGAATTTATTATTCTTTCTCACCAGGCACCCATGATACTAAGAAATCGTAACTCCTGTACATTGGGAAACCAATAAAATCTGTCTCAGTATTATGATAACAAAATACGATTCTTATTTTAAAACATGCATGATATGCACAAGAGAGAGGAGATTTCACTTAGCTATTGTGCAAAAACATTCTTGACATCAGAGGTGAGTCAAATTGTTTCATCCTTCAAGTTAGGTGGGTGACATTGCTGTCATATCAGGCCACCTTCTAAACTGAGATACACCAAAAGGTGACGACTTTCACTTTTATCATACGCCATCACATATACAAATGTAGAACACATAAATCAAGCAGCTCTAAGGAAGCAAAACAGAACCTATGGTCGACAACTGTTTCATGGGAGTGATGTTTAGTACTTATAAAAATGTAGATGTATTACAGCTGGAGGTGCTGAAAACAGAGGAACTGAGGTGGCCTGTAACACATCTCCAGCTTCAGTCAAGGCCTCTCCTCAGGAGCAATAACTGAGAGCTGATGCATCCTGCTGTGGGCCAGCATTAAAGATAAATACAACTACAGCAGCTCATTCAGATATAAAACTGGACCTCCGGGAGAGAAGAGCCTGCCTACTGATCCAATAGTGACACACACACTCCAACCTGGTTTCCTCCTGAAATACAGCAAGGCCTTTTATCTTTTTTTTTTTTTTCTTTTAATCAAACAATCATGCATTGCACTAAAGGTTATAAGGGCATAAAGTGTCTACATACCTAGATATAAAATTATATAGGGCTTAAGCTAACTAAACAACTAAAATTCTTATGCTTGCTTTCTTTTTCTAACTCTTCCTAGGTTAAGTATTTTAATATCTCCCATATGTTGGATAAACACTAATGAATCTTATTTGCACGTATACACTCAGATTCATTACTCATATTAGCTAAGTTAATATGTCACATCTGGCAAAGACTGCACTCTTGTTCAAATCAAACAGCAGCTGCTAAATATCAAAAACTACATTTGAATTCTGAGATTTCATGGGAAATGTGGTCTGCTTTAATTTTAATCCCATCAAGGAAAAGTTTTTTGCATATTATATGTGGCTTAACTTTGGTACGTATTTATACACAGAAATGCTAGCTCATGAAAATACTGCAAAACAGGCCCGTTACATTTTCAGTTATGTCCATTTTAAGGATTTAATTTAATATAAAAAAAAATGTTCCACAATCAAAAATACATCCAGTTTAATGTTTTAGATGGATTAAAAACTGGTTTAAGAAAAAAATAAATGTTTTCCAAAGCACAAGAATTCTAGCATGTGATTTTTATTTAGTATGAAAATCAAAGCTTTCCAAAAGCCCATGTTTAAGTGCATCCACATGTTTGTTATTTATCTCTATGAGAAAGACATTGCTTGTCTATGCTAACATTATTCTCCCTAATGCTAACACTCTGATCTGGGCTGTCTAGAAACTGGTTTAAGCAGCTGAGATTCTACGTTTCAAGTCAACTGATCAGACTGCTAAAAGTATTTTGTTGGTTATGCATCTCAGAACTTCACACAGGGAATAGTCTGTTGTCGCTGCCATAAAGACTGCACTTCATTCAGGCCAACACACCCCTGTTCCAAACTGTTGTTCCTGCTTAAACTTTGGGCTCCTACTTTATGTTCTGAAACAAATATGTGATTGTAATGTTAACTCCATTTCTTTACAAGATGCTTATCCTAGAGAAGTGAAAACCAGGGGGTTAGATACACAGCAGGTGTCTGCTCTGCCAAAGCAACATAAAAAGCTCCAGCTCTCTGCACTACTCCTCGTTCAAGTAAAACTCTGGTGCCCAACACACTGATGACAAAGCTCCTTAAAAATCTTTATAGTTCTCTCATTGGCCTATTGGATGTACAAGACCTGAAAAACTAAAGAAACAGAGAGTGTCTGGGAAAGCCAGACAGAAAAACAAAGTTGAAAGGGAAATAATGCCTTTGTAGAAGTCCATGGCAAGATACGCCTTCCACATGAGACAGCGCCTGTGCAGGGCACTGGGACTGACCTTCTTACTCCTACTTCTGCTGCAGACTTACAGGCAACCGTGGCAAACCGCTTCATCTCACTATTTTCCCTGGACTTAAAAGCAAGGAAGAATCAACACCAGGAGTCTAAAGCCAACAGTGCTGTAAAACAAGCTTTGCGCACAACCAGTGAGTTTTCAGAGGTTTAAATAGGAATTTAAGCAACGATATGAATTTTGCACTCACCCAAATTAGGACAAGTGTTTGAAAGCACCTGATGAATTGTGCTACCAGATGACCAAATAAAGGACCTGGCAGCCCCTTTCATTCTCACACCCTACATCTGTTGTTTGAATTGTAAATCCATTACACAGTTAACTCTTATTATCCAAAATAACACAAGGTTGGTATGTAGGAAATAGTGTAACAATGGTGAATAATGACTCTTCAACGGTGGCACTGAGGCAGCCCTGTTACAGAACCTCTGTGGAGGGACACATACACTGCCTTCCACGAAACTGGCAATTGGCCAGCAAGTGTTACACACACAAGCTTTGAGAAAACAGCTAAAGCTGCCCCACAGTGCTGCACGGAGCCAGCCTGGGTGTGCCACGCTGCAGCCCAGGGACATCACCTGCAGATGACGGAGTCAAAACTCTGAGCCCGAGTGTCAGTCCCGAGCACAGGCTTACACAGACATTTATGTAGATTATCACTGAACGTTCCAGGAATTTCAGACTACTCAAAGAGCATTCATAAACACAGTCACTCAACTGTTGTATTAATTATTCACTAGGAATTAATGTCTCAGCTGTACTCATTAATGCCCCAGAACATGCTATTCAATACCAGAGTACTCCCTATGGTAAAAGGCTGTAAACACAGCAGTATCCTCCAGATTCACTACTTCTTTGTTTCATAGGGCTACTGATTTGTTTCTTATGTCACAACTTTATTAAAAATATAATCTGAAATTACTCAAAATAGCACTACAAAAAGTTTTTAAAACATTGCAATCACCCTTGTGCCCCACACCATTAGAAGATAAAAAGGTATAAAAACAGCCAGCACCAGTTATTTGCAGTATTCCTAAACACCATGGAGGAAATAACAGCATCAGCTTAATCACCAGTCAAACCTCTCCTCTTTCAATAAAATCATTCTGTATCTAATGATATCAGCACCGCTGTTGGGGTGGGCTGATATTGGTCAATGTATTAGACATTGGGATCACCTGTTGCAGCAATGGAAATTGATGAAGCTCTAAACTGTTCTCCAAATAAGGTTCTGTGTGATGGAAGAGTGGCATCAACTGAACGATACAAAGCTGCTATACAAGCTGAAGTTCTATGCAAGTGCTAAATATGAACTGGTGGGAACCTAACTTACACCTTTTGAAAAACAGCTATGGTTACGTACCCAGTGACTAGGTATCTTGAAGTAATATAAACAGCTTTTCACCACAGGTGAAAACCAAACACGCACTCAGAACACCACCATCTTAAAGCTCAACACTGACAGTGCTTTTTCCCCAAGATTAAGCTCCAAGAGTCTTCCATCCATTAATGAATATAAATTATGTCTTTCTAGGCATTTGTTAGTCTCATATTCATAACATGAACAGTTGCAAACAAAAACTGTACAAAAATAATTATGCATTCATTCTTACAAAATGTCTCTGATCATGGTGGTATCACACCATCCCTACAGGTGATGAATTCTTGCACAATAAGTGTAGCTAGCTAATTTACTCAGAATCACACAGAAAAGTCTATGGCAAGAACAGCAATTGAACCCAAAAATGTGGATAGGTTTTGCCACGACATTATCCTTGGATTCTGAAAAACACGGTGATGAAAAATGAAATTTAGATAATAACAGAAGTATCAGATGTTTGACTTCAGAAGAAAATAAAAAGCAATCCCATTTGCAATTTCTATCAGGGCTGCTAAACATTTATATATTGTTCCAACACACCAACCTCTCTTGTTATGTCACTGTTACGAATCCTGCGCTTACTGAAATGCATAACATTCTGCTCACTTACAGCAATTTGACAGAAAAAACAAATGAGAACAGAAAACTGAAGCTTTCCCATGCTGCTGAGTGCAACAATCATGAAATTAAACCCTGAAACCTAACTTTGAATCTCTTTTTAACAACAGACAACACTGCATAAAAATACTTACTTATATGATAATTATTATTTTTCTAGCATTATGCTTACATGAAAGTTAACTCGCCAGTTCTGATTTTAGAAAACAGTGAATGACAATTTTAAAAGCAAAGTATTACTGCAACACTATTGACTTTCAAAGAGTATGAGGAAAAATTAATTGGCAGATGTTTTACATAGCATAATTAACAGTTCATTTCAATGCTCTGTAACAAGATTAAGATAATTATGCTTAGAAACAGAAATGTAATAATGATAAATTACTACTTTTCATATTATGGTCAATCTCCTACATTCCAAATAATCACCATGTTTAGAAATAGGTACATCTGTTCCATATTGCCATCAGCTATACAACGGTACAAACTCGTGGCTGGGTGAAACAATCTTTCAACCAAGGTACAAGAGATTTCCTTGCTTCAGGAGTAAACAGAGTGCCTGTTCTGTTTGTCAGCAAAACAGAAGGTAAAAACAGCAGTACTGTTTCCACTAGGGCACAGTTACTGGATAGAGCTGAAGATGCATTAGCAATTTCCATTTCTTATGGATAATTGGAGAGCAAAGCTTAAATTCTGCAAGCTTAGCAAGTGACAAAAACTCCTCATATGGAAGTTCAAGAATGACAATATGAGAATCTGTATTTTGTGGCGGTGTGCAAATTATGAAGTCATATGCTTTTCCTATATGGGTAGTAAGAAATAACACTCTCAAAGATTTCAGGACACACATAAATTAAGAAAAAAAACTATTTTAAATTATTTTCTTTTATTACATCTGTGAAGACTCTAACTACTGCATCCAAGTGCCATAATATTAAACCATTTCAAAGTAACAGTTTAATGAATGCAACAACTAAGTGTTGACAAGTTATAGACTTCATATTTTGGGGTATTCATATAAATTTTATTTCAGGCCTTCAATTTTCAAGCTTTATTTTTTTTTTCTAATTTCAAAGGTACATATTGCTTCTATTTCCTCACAAAGACATAACAACAAAAAACCCCACAACCATTTTGCTTTTAAACTAAAACTAGACTTTTTTATTTCACCTCTCTCTCATTTCTATAGCCTCACTGCTTTCATCATGCTTTTTTTCTTGTTTTTTTGCTTTGCTTTCTACTATCAAGTCCTTGACACTTTGAGACTAAAACCTCACAACTAACAGCACACGGATCAGAGCAGGCACAGAAATAGAAATTGAAAGATTAGAAATCTCAAAGACCTGAAAAGCAGATAAGGAGGAATAAATAGGGATTGAGACAGAACCAAGGAGAATAAAGGAAAGCAATGAAAAATACTTTCAAAAATAAATAATACTAATAATAATAATAATAAAGTGTGTGACTGTATTATTAAGGTGCACCTGAGGAAAATTAATTCTGTAGAACTGGAGTATCACACTCATCCAAAGGAAAGAATGATTGGAAGTAAGGTAAGCGCAAAAGCATTGTGCATTATAAATACCCACTGACACCTTTCATGTTTCGTCCGTTTTTATTCCTTATCTAGCAGCAGGAAAATCTAAAGAGACCTATTGTTCCTACTATTGTTCACTGTTGCTCTGAGCTTTCAAATTAACAAAATATCCTAACCCACAATTAATGCAAAACCCAAGATGTTATGCAAAAAAACAGTTTTGCATTGACCAGCTTTCTAGCTTCATTTCCTCACTAACCAAATATGTCTCCACATGCTTCCCAGTTCATTTCCTTATTTCCAAGGTTTGCTAGGGCTTTCTGGCTGTTTTTTTGAGAAATCCCTAGCTACTCATATATTCCCTGTCCCTCTTGCATAACCCCTTGCTTAACAAGCAACTTTTGTCTCACACAAAGGAGAGATCCTTTTCTGTGTGTGTGTGTGTGTGTGTGTCTTTCCTTAGATAAAGTCAGGGAGTTGGTCCTAAAAATGGCAGAGAGAGGATTTCACCATGGAATTTGCTACAAAACATTAACTTTGCAACAGATGAGAAACTGCTTTACATAAACACCTTGCAGGCAACCTGCCTAATCTTAATGAGGTTTTGGGGCAGAATTTCAGCTCCTAAAACCAGGACACTTTTACAAGCCTGCACCCACAAATTGTTTTCAATTGTATTAAATTACAGGCAGAAACACTGTCCTGGGCTTTGATCTTTGATCTCCTTACATATCAGCAGTACGCGTTAAGCAACTATTAAGATAAAAACATACATGCACTAATGAGATGTACTAAAGATACTGCGAGGCATGTCTGAAACAATGATACACTCATGACTTTGCAGAGCCCTTATGCAGATGACTTTCAGACTAGAAAGACATCAAAAGCTGGAGGCATAAAAGTGAATATTGCTACATTCAACCCAAACACACCTTTTAACAGTTACATTCCATTGGCCTAAAACATTAATAGTGTCAACCAATGTACCCTCACTGAGATGACCCTTACATCTCTTTAGCTAGTCTTGACTTTCTTTTTATCCCAGACACCATCTCACCATTGCTGGTAAGGCATCCTGAAGCATCTGGAATAGCTTTTTATGTTTTTCAGCAGCTTGTCGAACTAACTTCAAATCCTCTTAATTTCTCCATAATCTAATGTATTATTTAATTTTGAAATGGGTACCTAATTCAATGGAGCTTCCTGAAGTACATTTTTTAACTAAGATACAGTATACATTAAAGGTAATACATTATTGTTATATCTTCTGTTAATACTTCATAAAACAAACTTTTTTTTTAGAAAAAAAAATTTTACATGTATCAGTATATTGTGTATGAAGACTGATCCTGTTCCACTGACTAAAATGAGTATAAACAGCATACAGCCTCACTGACACATCGCATACAAACCTGTTGCAGCCTTCAAAGGGTTAAAGTTGATACTACTTCCCTATAGTTTCTTAAAAATAACTATCAAACAGTGGTTTCTATGAGGATGCAATTGAGACTTAAATTCAAACTGCCTAATTTCTGTGTTTGAGATACAAACCTGAGATACAGGTTTCAGTCATATAATCATGACTTAAACAATTAGTTTCAACAAGTAACCCAAACTAACAGTCTACTCTTATCATTCCAACTTTAGGCCTTTGGCTGTGTATAAAAGATGCAATTTCAAATAGCACTTGAATGTACACACTAATTGAATTGTATATAATACTCAAACAGTATCTGAAATTACAATAAAAAACGCATTTAAAATGTAAAGCTAGAGAGAGCCATCTACAGTATATAAGGTGAAAGGAGGATCTGTGGAACTTTGATGGAGAAGTGCCATATCAATTTAAAAACATTTGGGAGTCTTCCAGTATGGAAAAGACAAAGCTCTTACCGTTTCCTTTGGAATTTGTGACTGGCTTTGTTCTGCATTCTAAAGGAAGTAAAAAAAATAAATAAGAACACGACTACATACGACATATACTATCTATCAGCAGGGGGATAAACAAAGAGCTCTAATTCTGATGTGAAGTGGTAATGGAAAAATGAAGGGTGTTCATCACACTCCCTGATCCAAATTTGTCTAAACAGGCACTAAATGAGAGGTGAACAAAAATAACCTCCAGCGATCTCAGGCCAGTGCACCTGACTTTATCTGGCTCCAAAGGAGGTGGCTATCGGGCCAAGGAAGGATCCCAGCTGCTTGCACCTTTTTCAGGTTAGTGGAACATTCTAATTTGGGGATGCTCTCCCTGGCCTTTTCCTGCTGCTTGAAGGCTTCAAAGAACGACCTCAGCAGTCCAGATGAACCCTTCCAAATATTTTAAACAAGTACCTATTTTTTAAAACATCCATTCTCATTTGAACAAGGGATTCCCCTTCAGAGTGTGTTTGGATGAACCAGAACTACAGCACTGGATAGCCCAGGACAGGAGAGTCCTTTCAGTCCACCAGAGATGGGACCTTCCTGAACTTTGCATTTCTCACTTGAGTCTCAGTGCACATAAGGCAAACATACAACTTTGGAAAACCTTTCTACATCCCCCAACCAAGACTGGGAACACACGTTAAGGAACCTATTGCTCTTCCAAGCACACATCCACCCATATTAAAACCCCTTTCAGCACCCAGGAGCCACCTTGCTGCTGTCTGGATAATCACTTCTCCGCTAACCAGCTACTTCTTTCCATTCAGCTGGGCTAAAATGAAATAATGCTAGGGTTTGTTGGACTTTTATGCTTTGGGCTGTTTTGCAGGAGATTCAAATTATTAAGCACAAAAACGTAGTGCCAAAGTAGTAACACAAACAGCCTGTTAGCTTTAACCTGCAGCCACAACCAATAAGAAGAAAACAATGAAAGAGCCAACTACCAGGAACATGTAAAGGACCTACATGTACCAGTGGTAGGTACATGTGGTAGTGGTGTGCTCTGCCAGCCAGTCTCTGCTGATACTGAAAGTAAAGCTTAAAAGCTAAGTAACTCAAGTCAGTCCTTCAGTGTATTCACATACAGTAGCAGGCTTAAAGAAAATCCTTCACAGCAACTTAACGTTTGGTTACGTGAGGTAACCACAGTGTTACAGGAGCTCTACCTAACCAGAGTAATCCTCGCCCCTTTCTTAAAGGGAGGGGGCAGATAGGGAAGATTTTTAAGAGGCAATCTGCCTTACTCTTATTAGGACAATACCTAATAGATTACCTATCTGGCATTAGGTAACTCTGGAAGCAATAAAATGGCTGGTATTCTGGAGAGGCATAATTGTTCTTCCAGATCTCACTGGTTAGAAAAGTTGACTCCTGCCAATTTAATTTTATTACCTGCTTCCACATTTTACTCACTTTTACCATGACCTGTTGCATTGGATGATGGTTCTTCATCACACACGCACGCCCTAACCTGACCACACAAGCTACAAAGATCCCATATTAACCTAAACAGCCTTAGCCTAACATTCCCATAAGTTTTAGATAAAACTACACATTTTCATAGGTCCTTTCCAGACAATAACAGCAACATATATCAAAGATGTTAAACTCCACAACTCTCCTGAAAGTTTATTATCTTCATTTTACTTATAAAAAGCCCCAAGGACACGTAACTTTTGAAAAGCCATTCAACAAGCCATAACCCAAAACATAAAATCTAAACAACTCTTTTATTGGGATTACTATCTATACGAATGTTGGCAAATATAAAATGGTTTTAATACTGAGTGCTCCTCAGCCAGTCCTGCCCTTTAAGAGACGGATAATATCAAATAACATGATTTCATGCACACAGTTTCTGAGACACACCTCATTCAGTTAATATTTAAAGCATACAAATGTAGAAAATACGAAAGAAATAGGGGAAGGATGGAAAGACAAATTGTTCCTAAGTGGCCAAAGAAGGTTTGCACGTGAAAAAGATGAACTGACATGATCTCAGAATATTCCCTTCCTTCCTTCAACATTAATTTCTCATTTTTTGTACAGAAAGCTAGTAAAAGTCAGTGAGAGGGTCTGGTTGAAAAGACTTTTTTTTTTTCTTTTAGGATTATTTCTTACCAGAGAAGAAAGAACAGCCCTTATGATGAGTTTTAGTTCCCCAGCAATTCTGCTCCTGCTCTCTTGACAGCTGTCAGCAGAGCACACCTAACAGCTCTTCATGTCAAAATGCAAACAAACAAATCCTTATGCAACTGAGGATCGTCACGCTCATGTACTGTCAGATCCTCACAATATCGTTTGTTCCACTGGAGCTACAGAAAGGCACACCAGTTCAGATCTGATCTCTGACTACACAGTACAGAGCCCACCTACTACCTGACACAGCCGCAATGACATCTGGCTTCTCTATGCTGGTGTTTGCCAAAATAGCTGAGAGTATCCCCTGAGCAGCAGCAGGGAGGCTACTGAGGTTGAACTAATTTAAAGGGGCTGATTTGCTGTTGTTTTTAAAACTACATCAAGTATGACTATTAAACCTCTGCATTGCTCACATCATATCTTTGTCTACAGTAATGTATCATGTTAAATTATGCATTATAACTTCTTGATTTTACTAGAGAAATAATTTACACAAAATTAAGACATTTTCTTACTTCTAAGTTTATTTAGAAAACTTAAAAAGCATTTTCATTCACCTTTATGTCAGATAGCAATACTGTGAAAATTACATCATAGGAACTTATAAACAGATTGTTTTCACAGTTCCATTAATAAGGTGGGGCATAATATGATTTCAAATTCTCTTCATTTTACAACAGCTTTCACTTCAGTACCTTAACTCATGTTCCAAGAATATTAAGGAAAAAGTGGTTCATTTGCAACCTTCGCTGCCACTTTGACTTCCTAGGTTTATTGTAGTTTTGAAAAGTAAAAGGCTAATGTTAAACATCTTGTAATTGTCAAACTAAAATGAATTCTCTTTGCATTCAAAGTAACACACATCCAATAGAAAAATGAAGCAATCTATTCATCATAGTTATATGTGTCACTTCTATGTGACTATCTTCTCATGATAATGTAGCCAAATAAGTTATTTTTAGAGCTATATATAGCTACGATAATACAAATAATAAATAACTTCAGTAGTTTAATTGAATACAGAACAAAGTAAGACTGCTACATTCACAGTCTACCTTTTCATAACAGAAATTATCTTGAATAATTATCAGAGAAATATCTGTATACACTATGCAAGTGGAGAAGGTACAGTATGAAGTATTATTTTATTTCCATTTCATGTAAATTCCTCAGAAACATTTTCTGAATTACCCTGCTAAATTAATAACTGCAGGGTTTCTATTCCACAGAGATTGCATTTATATTCAAAAAAGGCTACTATTTCTTATATATTCCACTTTTTGATAGAAAGGTATTTACATATCCTGTTTTGGCACAATATTATATGCTCTGAAATATTTTCGTGAGTAGGTAGCAGGACAAATAGCAGGCTTTCAAACATAGATTTCTCCATGTGAAAGATATGACATAATCTACTTGGCTGCATGCATCCAAATAAAGTCCATCCAATATCTTTTTCCATAATAAACATTTTCACTCAAAATAAAACTCTCACTTATACATTAACAGCAAATATTTAATTCCAATATCAGATCTCGAAGAGAATAAAAAAGCATTCATGTAAAATCTTCTAAATAAAGTAAAATAGGGTTTTTTTCCTTATATTCAGTGCTGGCCTTGCACGTTTACTAGCAGGTGACAAGATAAAATCATTTGCTTATACTCATCTAAATCTCTTAGCTGCTCTCTATTTTACGCACCAGTTCCCTTGGATGGAATGTTTCTTCTTGTCGAAAAATCAGAAGGCTGACAGTGCCTCCCATCTTGGTGCTTCGCAGCAAGGACACAACTTCTTCTTGAGTTTTGCCTGTTAAATCAACTCCATTTACCTGTGACAAAGGAAATATTAGAAATTGGTAAGACTCCAAAACAGGAAAAACAGTAAAAATTAATATTGAGAAGTCACATGAATCATATGGGACAGTATTAAAAAAACCTCACAGAAGCAACCTGCTTACTGGCTCAGTACAGCTTCAACTTAATAGAACTGATTAAACATGTATTCTTGACATACAAATAACAGGCAAGACAGCTATATTTCCCTCCTTTTAGCAGCAACAGTATACTCCAGTATACTCTAAAGCCAACTAATCCCATCTACCAATATTTTTTTACACTAATTTTTGCATAAAAATCCTTTGGCAAAAATCAATGTATGATCCCAAACTGGTCCTGTTTCCACATGTCTTGGTATTATACATAACTTCTGAATATATCTTGCACAACAAATTGTGTCAAAAGTAGAATTTTTTTTCGTTCGCCAAACAGCTTTGGGGTAGTTACTTTTTATTTTGTCTTTGTTCAGCAGTGCAACCCCTTGGCCTCCACATACCACTTACCGGGACAGACAGGTATGGAATACATACAGGTAAATTTCTCACTGTATGAGCTAACTCAGAGTATTCTCAGGCTTGCTTGTTCAGAAACACTTTGGAAATGTAAATCAGCTAACTGTGTTAAGCAAGGGAGTGTGGTGCTCAGAAGTCAGCAAACCATCATCTTCTTCCTTCCCCTCATAAGAGATCACAGCTCACACAGCTGAGATGACATAACTCTCGTCTTAAATGCTTCTCAGTCCCCTTCTACCCAATTCATCTGTGTTACCTTGAATTACAGTAATTACAGAAGGCTATCCTACAGCAACAATTCAAGCTGACGTTGCCAATTTTGCAATAAAGTGAAGTTAGGGCACTGAGAGGCAGTTACAGCCACAGCTGTACATCCAGTGCCATTTGGCTTAGGGACGGTAATGAAGAGCTGTGGGTGCTAACATCTTATATCAGTCCAGCTAGATTTGCAGGAAGATCTCTGCTGTGTGCCTGTCTACAAGAAGCTGAATACCCTTGAGGGCATTCTCCCTTTAGGAGGGAAGTGGCCTTGATTTTCCATAGCACACTACCTTCCTCTCATATTGTGCCTTTCAGTTAATTCATTAAACCTTTTCAGGGTCTCCCACTCTTGGTACCGTCTCCAATAATTTCTGGTCTGTCACTCCATGCTGCTTTAATGCCACTTATTAGATAATAATCACTTCGCTTCAACTTATTCCTAAACAGCAATGCAAGACTATGGCACTATATACACATAAGGACATGTAACCTCATGTTTTCACAGTATGTCTGGGTCAAGCTCTTAGAACAGTTATGTACTGAAAATGCACAGTCCTTAATCTGTGACCTAAAAAAACAAAGCCAAAAAGGAAAAGAAAAAAAAAAAGACAAGAAGAAGTGGGAAACATTTTCCTATAACATAAACTACTGAGAGCCTTTGGAAGTGAACTAGTGCATGGGCTCATGCCAAAAACTAACAAACAACATGTAACACTTCATCACCTCAATTAATCGGTCTCCAGCTTTTAGTCTCCCATCTTGAATAGCTGCACCTCTTGGAAGAATGTTTTTCACATAAATTGGAGCAGAGCCACCAATTGGGACATCTCTTGAAGTAATGCTAAATCCCAAGCCTTCTGTACCTGCATAAAGAATGTAGATTACTTGTTAAAATGAATATTTTATATTACACATTGTTTTTATCCAGCAGAATGCATGTATACCTCACTGATACAATCCATGAAAATACATATATAAGATGTAAGAATTACTGCATAGAAAAAAAAAACAGGGGGAAAAAAGGCATATATAGGAACGCTATAGCTGAAGCACTGAGCCTTGGCACAGGTGGCTCAGCAGGCCCTCCTTGCAACTCGCTGTTCTGAAAATTTCCAAGTCATTGCCATATTTCCAACTTTCTATTTCAGATGAGCTGAGTGACAAGGAGTCAGAACAAAGCATATCTCATATCCCATCACTGTCTTCCCCCTTGTCAATGTGGATCTCATCAGTGATCCTTTCTTTCTCTTTTGCAACTCATTCAGCACAATGTCAGTCGGCCAACACGGCTGGCCACAGGGCTTTGCCAGCTCACTTATGGACACCGGCACGTGACAGACTGAACTGGAGCTCAGTGGTCTCATTTCTTCTGCTCCAAGGAACATCAGGATGTTTTCTGTCAACAGCTCCTCTGCCTCAGGGCTTCAGCCCAGCTCTCGCTGGGTTCAACCCCACCTTCTGCCACGCAGGCAGGGAGCGGGGCCAGGCTGCCACTGCTGAGGTCCTGCTGTGCAGCCAGCTAAGACTGACTGAAGCAAAACAGAGGCATTTAAAATGGCCTGGAGAAATACAGAGAGGGGGTTCAGCCAATATGGCAAAAAAGACTCATATTTCAGACAAATTATGCCCACAACTGGCTACTGAAGTGTACCTTAGGACCCCACTGGCTCTGGGATGCACAAGCTGAGAGGCCAAACAGAAACCTTTCCTGCTATGCAGAAAGCTCATTTGTGATCCTCTCTTTGATGCAATCTGTCCACTGTTATTAACAACCTTTGAAACTCTATGCTGAACCCCCACTTCCCCCCAACACTGGACATCAGGTCCATTCAAGGACACTTAATCTAGCATGAAACACAGCCCTTCAGCAAAGAGCATCCCTGACAGAGTGTCAGTATCTACAACTTCCATTTGAAACATCTCAGAGGTTGTCAAGATACACCTACAGTTCAAGTTCACCAGCGAGGCATACGCATGCCCAACCAACATTTAATCCGACCTACTAAGGCAACCTGCAGTTTGGACTCCACAATATCATGTATGGTCCCTAAAAGCTGCACAACATACCTCTTTGTAAAAAATCATGGGGACAGACAGAAGTTGACCTTTTATGCAACAGTCCTCAGCTATGAGCCCTGGGAAGCCGAACAGAAGCTATGTGAAAGATACAGAACTATAGAACCATTTGAGGTTTGCATTGGGTTTTTGTGGCAATGTTTTGGTAGTGGGGGAGCTCAGGGGTGGCTTCTGTGAGAAGCTGCTAGAAGCTTCCCCCATGTCTGATAGAGCCAATGCCAGCCGGCTCCAAGATGGACCTGCTGCTGGTCAAGGCCAAGCCCATCAGCAATGGTGGCAGTGCCTCTGGGATAACATATTTAAGAATGGGAAAAAACTGCTGTGCAACAGCAGCCAGACAAGAGGAGTTAGAATATGTGAGAAAACCAACCCTGCAGACACCAAGGTCAGTGTAGGAGGAGGGGGAGGAGGTGCTCCAGACACCAGAGCAGAGATTCCCCTGAGCCTGTGGTGCAGCCCATGGCGAGGTGGCTGTGCCCCTGCAGCCTTGGAGGATAACGGTGGAGCAGAGATACACCTGCAGCCATGGAGGGTAATGGTGGAGCAGAGATACACCTGCAGTGGGAGGACCCCATGCTGAAGCAGGTGGATGTCTGAAGGAGCCTGTGACCCCGTGGGAGGCCTGTGCTGGAGCAGGCTCCTGGCAGGACCTGTGGACCCCCTGGAGAGGAGCCCAGACTGGAGCAGGTTTGCTGGCAGGACTTGTGACCCTGCGGGGGAACCACGCTGGATCAGTCTGTGCGTGAAGGATGGCACCCCACAGAAGGCACGCTGGAGCAGTTTGTGAAGAACTGCAGCCCATGGGAAGGACTCATGCTGAAGAAGGAGGACTGTCTCCCATGGGAGCAAACCCACACTGGAGCAGGGGAGGAGTGTGAGGAGGAAGGAGCAGCAGAGGCAAGGTGTGATGAACTGACCACAACCCCCATTCCCTGTCCCTCTCTGCCACTTGGGAGGAGGAGGTAGAGAATTTGTGAGTAAAGATGGGTCCAGGAAGAAGGGAGGGACAGTGGGGAAGGTGTTTTAAGATTTACCCCACTCTGATTTGACTGTCAATAAATTAATTTCTACGCTGAGTCTGTTTTGCCCGTAACAGTAATTGGTGAATGATCTCTCCCTGTCCTTATCTCAACCCACAAGCCTTTCATTATATTTTTTCTCCTCTGTCCAGATGAGGAGGGGAAGTGATAGAGTGGCTCTGGTGGGCACCTGGTGTCCAGCCAAGGTTAAAGCCTGAATTAACTTGTGTTTCTCTTCCTCACATTCATTTGCTAAGTCTGCTTTTTCACTGAGCAGGTTAATATCCACACACGAAAAGGAAGCCCGAATCCAATATAGTCAACAGCAGTGTACATACAGATTTCTGAAATCTGCACAATTACATTTGATTAAAATTTAATACAAAATATCTTCATCTTGAACATACGTAAGTCCATAGCAAGTGCATGCAGCTCATATTGTTCACAAAATTTGGATCAATTCATCTAGGCTAACTATCATGACACAAGTTTCCTTCCTTCTGCAGCATTCAAGATAGCTGAAAAACTGACATTTGAATTTGAAAGTCCTCATCCTCTTTCAGGCTGATATAAAATTTATCAGTGCTATTACACAGAGATGAAAAAAATATTAGATCTCGTAATACCTATATTTTACTTTGGAGACCTCACAATTTTAATGGTGCTTCAAACACTCATAGAGCTCTTTAACTCCTTGCAGTATGTGAATGTGATCTGTATAAGGATTTTTTAAGTCACATCTCAGCTTTTTATGGAATTTATCCTTTTCTTATTTTAAGGATCTGTGTTGAATACTGCTCTTTGAGTACAGGTTTTGTCTGCTAAAATTTCTAACATAATATCAGAACATGACTGCATGCCCAGGACAATATTTCATTATTAATAAGCTTAATCCCCACAGCCTGATTACAGTACCATTACAGATGTCTGGTTCACACACTCCACTTTAAATCCCCACGGAAAGAACAGAAGTTGAAATGTTCACATTACAAATGCACACAGGATATAAATTTGGACTGTGGCATTTTCTGCTGTCAAATCTCCAGAAAGCCTTTACCGAAGCCGGCAGAATGCCACAAATCCACACTGAGCCCAGATAATAGTAGAAGAAAATTCTAATTACTTGTTTCTGTGGAAAGAAGGGGCTTCAGCTGGGCAACGTTCTGTTGTGCTGCTCTGTAGAGCTTTGCATGAGGCAGCTTTTGGGTGTCATTCTCCTCTTACCTTTTCTCTGCTTCATTTTACTATAGGTACACTATAGCTGCCCTTAGCTGTATAATACAGCTTCATAAATTCCTATGATTATTATATATAAATTAGAAGTTCAAAAGCCTGGGAAACAAATGGATACATTTAACTGAGGCCAAAAATAAATATGACTTCAGTGACTGGACTGATTTTAATTTCTTTTTTCTTTTTATACACATAACTGATTCAGTTATCTCTACTTCATGCATTTCAGTTCTCCTGTTGATAGAAATGCATAGATGATCTTAACATCCTCCTGCTGCTAAAATGATTTCAGTTCTTAGGGTGTAAAACTGCATTATAATAATGAAGGAACTGTGAAAACATACTGTAGGCTCCTCTGATATCTCTGATTTATACTAATAATATGGGAGAAACTGGACATACATACAGGTAGAACCAGAACACGAGCAGAAAACAGACAAAATTTCCATCTTTTTGAAAACACGGAAGTCATCCTACTCAAAGGTAGGACCTTTACTTTGCAAGGTCTAGATTATTTGAGCTATTTTCAGCTTAATCTCTTATACATTTTAAAAAGAGAGGGTAGAAAATGCCTTCCTCCTTCTATAGCTGTCATCTCTGACAACAATCAAATTACACCAAGTGATAATAACATTTAAAAATTACCCACTAATTTGTGCAATTCAAATTCTTAGGCTTCTTTGAAAAATCAGCAGCTCTCTCGACAAGTTAGAGCTCCCCTTTTCTCTTGAATGTGATGCTGAACACGCCTTCTAAGGTCGCATCACCCGCAAGGGCTCAGCCAGCTCTGAGCTGAAGACAAAGTATTATGCGAACAAAAAAGGTAGTTGCAATAGTAAAAGAATTAATGTTGCACAAACAGAAGAGGGACAGATTTGAAGCTTCAGTTGCTGTTTTGGAGGAAAAACGTTCTAGTAGCATTAAGGCAGTGGGGGGGTGGAAGGTAGTGGATGGGACTTTCACGTAATTTAATTCAATATGTATTCAAAATTAACATCATCATCATCTTAATTGGAATCAGCCTGATCATAAACTGACATTAAAAATTTATTAAAGCTTACTATAGGTGGCTGGACTTTCTGTTATCTCCCAGTGAGCAAGTGTTTAATTTCTCACGAATGCTAAGATTATCTTCTTGGTTGTGGGAAGAGTGTGTCTGGTATAACATTTCTGTCTTTCTAAGTCTCTTCTGCATGAAAAATTGTGCACTCCTCATCAAACACCAACTGTAGGTCTAAATTCTCAGCAGCAAAATGTGTGGCTGGGTAGAAACACTGTCAGAACACAAGACAGAGAGCAAGCATCACCTCTGCACTGCTTCCAGTACTTTCACGTCCTTCTCCAAAGAGCATTAGTTCAGAGACTCAATAAGGAAAATCTGAAGGACCTACACTGTCAGCTTCTTGTGATACTTCTCTTACAGTTACCTCCCTTTTCAGGAATGCAAGCAGAGCTACAAGTAAATCATGCTCTTCTTTCTCCTCTAACTTAAGAAAATGTAGATAAGTTCTCAGGTAGTTTAGTACAGATCTCCCTCAATTTTAAAATAAAATAAAAAAAAATTCCACTTCTAAAACAATGGAAAATGTTTGATAACCAGACATCACATTTGTTAGTACTTATGCAAGAGAAGCAGAGAACATTTCAGAACAACCTAAATATGGAAAACCCATGTGGGTGAACAGTCCTCAGATGGAATAAAGGATTGTTAAGGCAAAGTGCAGATTCTTCATGAAAGACAAAGAACACACTCTCCCTTTCCTAAAACAATAAGGGAGGTTGGTTACACATACAAACAGTTTGTGACACAAGGTCACAAAAATCACAAAATAAAGCATCTCTCCACTTAATGAAAGTATTAGATTATAAAATGATCAAGGAGAGAGATAACATTACAATAAAGCTAAGCTGAAGGGCCAAACACTCTCTGACAATAATCAGAGCAGACACTCTCCTTCCAAGCATTTCAAGTTCCTGCTTTTTCACAGTAGACTCTTCCTTGAGATCCATGTATGGATGGGTGATTGCTGAAATAATTATCCTACTGTTTTATGCTAGAAAGCAGTTTTTATTAAGGACTGCTCCTCATGCAAGAGCTGAACAGCAAGTACGTTCCCCTTATTGTCAGCTGCTTTGCTAAGCTAACCAAGACCATTTTAGATACTTCCTGAAAAGTTCTTTTACTGTTCCTTGTTTAAGCCCCATGCTTTCAGAATTTGTGTATGTGTAGTCAGGGTGACTGTATGTGCAAATGAGTGCTTAGAAGGCTAACTGCTCAGCTGTCTATAGAATTCCTACAGCTACGTGCACAATCGAGACAAATTAATTGCATGCCCATTTTTATGTAACTGAGTGATTTGGAAGAACTTTTTTTTTTCTCCAAGCAAAGCTCAGACCCCTCAAAAAGATCAACCTAATAGAAACATTCTTTCCTTTTTGCTACAGCCTCCTAATAAATAGTGATCAGAAGTGCTTTTTAAAAATGGAAAGATAAAACTTGATGCAGTTTACATTTCTTCAGTGGCTTTTGAGTTTCATTTCTCAAGGTCACTTAAGTAATTTAGGAACATACATGCTTCATTCCAAAAGTGACAAACACTCCTACTGCATCTGAACAGGAGTTCTAAAATCAGTCTAAGAGAACATATCACTTCAAAAGAAATTTTAAATAAAAATTTAAAATGTCAGTTCAAAGTCTGTCTCAAGAAACTGTGTGGGAAAACTGGAGAGTATGATGAAAAATGCATATAAATCTGTACACTTCAGATATATGATACAGGATTACAGACAAGTTCTGGGTCCTGTCTTGTACACTCTGTTATACAAACCCAAGTAAAACAAGTAATTGTCCATATATGTGCTTTAGTCCGTAGCAAATATGATGCCATTTTAAATTAGCATACTCCCGAACTATCCATGGCATCTTATTTGTCTCTAATGACTTACTGCAGAAAGGAACTTGGGCTGAGAACACCTAGAACACAGATGCTATGTCCTTTTTGTGATGGACTTGGCCATTCCTACAGCTTGCCTGTTGTAGAGTATCCTGCAGTTGTGTCACTCATTTCTTTCTCTTGAAGCTATACTATTTTGCAAGAGAGAAATATTCTTTGAGCTAAAAAGGATGCAACGATGACAGCTCCCAAGGCCAGTACTTAAGTTGTTCTCTGGAAGTGGGGAGATGTAGACTGAAGCCCCGATGCACTGAATACTTCAGACAAAAAATAGTAAAATATATGGTAGAACTAGGGACAACTTAGACACCAAGAGCTCAGTTTTGACATTTTACATCAAGAATTATATATTTAATTTAGCTAGACAAATATGTAGTTATAGATAGAAATGATCCAATGCAATGAGTATTATAGTTAAGGGCAATCAAATAAAATGAAGCTAATTTAAAGACTGAGTACTTCAGATTTGTCTTAGTACAATGATGTCAAAATCAGTATAAAATCTGAATAACACAATGTCCAGTTGAAAAGCAGTCTCTTGAATGCTTTAGTGAGTATTAGGCTAAAAGTTGCGAGTTACTCAGTGCTCAAAGACTAAGCCTTAGAATCATTTGTTCTATAATTGGTTATTTATTATTTATAAGTGCTGGACTAAATTTCTCTCAACTGCATTGGCTTGAACCCTTGCAGCCAAAGAAAAAACACTCTGGAATTGTCCTGGTGTACGTGAGGTCAAAATTTGTCCTAACACTCTGTTTTATCAGTGGTCTTATTTTCTCTATACATTAGCTGTAAAGAACTATTTTTTATTTATTTATGCTTACTGTGTATCAGCTTACACCAAAACATACATAAACACAGGCTCACTGTCACCTCTTGTACTATCTTAATTTGTGTGAGCTATTAAGCTAGACTGTTATACAGCCTTAATGGCATTAGAATATCAGCAATAACCCTACATCTATATGCTAAAAGTTCAGGCCCTGACCTTTAAGGAAAGACAAACAGATATCCATTTTCATTTAGAAAAGCCAACAAACATTCTGCATTGACTGAAACATATGACTGACCTTCTCTTCTGACTTTATTAAACAGCTAAATCCTATGAAAGTTCAGGTTATTTTAAAATGCCAAAACAGCAATAAATATTAAGAAATCATAATTACAGAAGCACATACTGTAGGGTTATCTTACCATGTCATTTTATATAATAAAGCTCATGTAATATACAGAAACACAGCTGTAATAAAGAAGGTCTGTCTGTATCGAAAAATTCTCATATAATACGTCATTAACCAGAATGCACAGGTTAAATCGAAAGTGAATTTCAAGATGAAGCTTTACATGCTTGTATGCCTTAATGCTCCCCACAAGGAGTTTTTAATCTGATTATGGTAATCGGTAAAATAACTGCTGTCTGTTAGCTACAAAGAAAGCACATTTGTTAAATATCTAAAGACTGTATTATTACAACATCCTTCATTAGAAATAATCAAAGATAATCAACATCCCTATTGCACTTATATTTATAACAAAATACTTGGGGGCGTCCTTAAGTGTTTTGTTTTATTTGTTGCTCCACATGTATGTTCTCATAGTGATCAAATAAAAGCCAGAATGGGAGGACATGCCTCTTCCCACAGTGGATATTACCAAAAGACAAGACAGCAACAATAAAAAGGTAAGCTTCCTTGCAGACAATTTTTTTTTTAAAGTAGCACCATGCATAAAATACAGTACACTACAGAGTTTCTGTCTGTCTATAATCTGAGCTAGGTGCCATTTCTTCATGAGTAGTGTTCTCACACAAGCAAACTGTTAGGAACAAATATCCCCTCTGAAATTCTAAAATGTAGTCTAGATATGTATTTCAAAGCTTTTACTAATGTAAGAGCCATCAGACTTCGCTGGTATGAATTAGATGTTAAAGTATCTTAGAAATCACTTTCCATCAACAGGTAGCATGCATCTCCTTCCCTCCAATACCATCTAACATATAGGTGCCATCACAGCTAAATTACATTACAGAAGAAGGGAGAGTATTTATGATACAGTATCCAGTGCAAGATTACCAAAATGTAACCTGACATCACAGTCAAAGAATACATAACACATCAAAATTATATTGTCATATCTTATGAGCAGCTATAACGCCACACTTGTTTCATGCAAAAATATTGTGTTCCCATATTCTATATTCATTTGTTGGTGCTTTTAAATTATATGAAAAGTATAGTTCCACTCCTGGCTAAGAATACTTTTATGTAATGTCCGAGGGATACTCCTACAGGCTTCCGCAGACACACACACAGAAAAAAAAAAAAGGTAAAAATCACTGTAGTGACTGAGAGCATATTTGTAAGCACAGTGATTCCTTACTCAGCCAATAACAGGCTGATCTGAGCTGATGGCCTGAAGAATTTCTTGAAGGAGCATCAACAACAGAAGCAAACTGTCAACTCAACCTTATGTCATCCAAGTTTGTAGAGCTTAAAATTCAGCAAGCAGAAAGAAGCAATCTGGTGGTTCATGTGAAGTTCATAGAAAGGAAAGCTTAATGATAATGTGACAAGTAGCCTGGTACCTGGGAAACTGTAAAATCTCTACCACTCAACACATTGTCTTTGATACCTTTCCATAAAAAGATTAATTAATAAATATTATTAACACTAAGCACATACAATATCCTAAGGAGAACGTACTTCAAGTTCACAGAGGATACTGTCACATGGGTAAACTTTTTGCTGTGTAATGTAAACCTTATTCTTGTTCCTAGAGATCAAATTATATCTAACCTTAAATATGCTCATTCTAACACCATCAAGCTTATAGCACGTGTAATCCTTAAAAAAAAATATTTCCCGAGAGCTAAGAAAAAATTATGCCTAAATGTCATTTTCTTATACTGCAAACCATCTTAAAAGCATCTGGATGGTAACTATGCAAAAATACCTATTTTTCTCAGTTAAGACATTTAAAACATCATAAAAATTCCACAGATATACCAATGCATCTACATGTGCACATATAACACAGATGTTGAGATAAGCATGCACCACTTTCTCCTCTGTCCTTAAATAGTCTCTCACCCCCATTCAAATTACATTAGCATAAAGCCCAAGATAGGAAATATCACATTACATCTCAACCTTTTAAACAAAGACTTTCACATCCCAGTGGAACAAAGAAAAGCTTTAGCTGGAAATAAGAAAGTCCAATTTACCAACTGGATCCAACACACTTTCAAAATCTAATGGTAAAACTGCAGTTTCTCAATTTGAAAAGTCATGATATCTTTAAAGTAGAGAATGTGGCCATTTTTACTTACTCACTTATATTAATAGTTCACCATTCCCTGGTTCTTGGCCAACAGAATTTGTAGCATTTACTGCACTTCTCTATTACTTGAGAGCCAGAAATTACGCTAAAGCCAATAAAAACCCAACAAAGTAACTCTTCAAAACAGCCTTTTGCAAACACACTGCACCACATGAATGCACAGCTGGACCCTGGGCGTGCTGTCAGGGACAACCCAGCCCCTTGCCTTCAAAAATTGACCCATCATATCCCCCATGCTACTGCAAGCTGTCCTGCCCAATACAATGGCACTTGACACACGTACATACACTACGCACACCTATGTCATGCTACATGAGGAGTGTACTGCTGTCTTACCTTTTCTCAGCTGTATACTGAGCCTCTTCCCTATCTTTTTGGTGTTATACCCACTGTTCGCAGTGGAGGTGAGAACTTTCTGAGGTGATGGTACCAGGCCCGAGGGGGGTTTCCCTGATGAATTCACACTATGAGGTAGCTGCGAGTAGGAGTCTGTCTGATCGGACTGGTTACCCGCTCGAGACATTCTTTGCAATGTGTGAAGTCCAGAATTGTTAATACTTTTGCTGTCAGCATACTGGGGATCGGGGCTGAACCGACTGGAGTAGTATGTGTTCTCGCTTTGGGACAACTGTTCATACTGCTCCTTATTTGCCGCAGGGACCACGTGGAACCAAATGAATGGCGTACGCATGGCTTGTCGAAACATATGCTGTGCTCTAGGTTTCAAAATGAACAGAAAATTAGCAAATTAGGACTGGCAGACTACGAGACATTATAAGCATAATTACTGATGTTAATTAAGCAACACGAGCTGACAGACACATTGCATTCAAGCATAAACCATAAAACTTGAATCTGTTCACTAGTCTACTTGGTCTGCTTTTTGCTAAGGTTTATTGCCTCAGGGTAAGACAATGGTTAAATATGCTTAACAACTCACATACTAAATACTGGACTTGGAAAAGGAAAAATCTTATCCACAGTCTTAAAATATAGAAAGTTCTATGGCAGGATTGCAGTGTCATTTTGTTTTGAACCTTCATAATTGCTTCTTCAGGTACAGTAATCAGAGTGACAACAGAACTATTAGAAAGAAAATTACACTTTATACAAAGACTATGTATTTCCATAATTTACTGACAGTATATGCAGTCTTGCAAAAAAGTCTAGTTTACACTTTACTTTTTGTAAGTTACTAGTCTTTCAGAACACACTAAGATATATGAAAAAAATGCTTAATCTTGCACAGGCAGACATCGGGCTCTAGGTCACGATCCAAAGTACACAAAGTCAACAAGTCTCTTCACAGAGTTAGCAAACTGTCATTCAAAACCATAGAACAAGCAGAGACAAGCTGCTTTCAACCGTATTGTATACGGTTGTGTTCCAATCCAGGTCAGAATCAAAGAAATAAAAACACATTTCAAATGTATATTAAGTATAGGATGATCAGAATAAATTATATTCCTTGGGCCCTCAACATGTTAGGATTTTCAGAACAATATTATCATCTTTGAAGTAACTCATTTTCTGTATACGTCTTTTCTGCTTTCTATTTCAGTTATCTATGTGTGAACTACAACTTGATTTCACTTTTAAAAGTCTTTCTGATTCACCATTTCAGGATACTACCAAGTCCAGTCTTTCACTGAGCAAATATTTATGATCTCTCAAACTTCTCCAGGAAGTTTTTGCATACAGTACCTTCAGTTCTCACACATACAAAACCACAGCTGTTTTTAAAATGTTAAAGTCTCCATGCTGTCCACATGTATTGAACATGATGCATTGCAAGTATAAGAGCAAAAATCACACGAGAATTTAATGATAAACAGTTTACCAACGCAAGAAGAAAAAAAACCCAAAATGTGCAGAAACAATCAAATGAGAAGTGTATATACTCTAATGACAATAATTATCCTGAATTCTTTGTAGTTTGGCTAATTAAAGACCACTAATGTCCCTTAGTCTATCTATTCTTTATTAGAAAGGCAAGCTCAGATAATTTTTTTTCTAATACTTTATTTCTTCAAATTACTGCAAGGTGCAGTGTTAAAGACTAAATCACACAACATGACGTTCGGTCAGTATACTTACTGTTCAAATCTCCTGTTCCGAAGGTCTCCATCATTAATCCTGACAATACAATCATTCTCACGGAAAAGGTTTTCTTGCTCAGCTTTTCCACCTTTCTCCAATCGCTTTACCAGCAGCCCCAGGGTTCTAGAACATTAAGATTACAAATGATTACTGTTCAAACAATTTGCAGTATAGGAAAATCCTACTGATTTCACACTTTATCATAATCACTATAGAAACAAAATTTTAAAACATTTTTACCTTTAAGTAGGATACCATAGTTTCAAATTATTTATGAGCTTTACCTGAATTATTATCCCTTCCTTATCCATGAAACAAAGGCCGCAGGTGAATCAAGTACGTCACTTAAAAGTAAGAACGAAGAGGTGGTGTGATGACAACATGTCCATTCTTGCAAAAGGCCTAGATTTCTGAGCAGTAAAATCTCAAAGAAGCACTGCACCTCTGAGAGCCAGCACCTTTTCTGCTAGTTAACTGAAGCTGAACAGGTTCAACTTAAAATTTGAATTTCTGAATTAGTAGGGAATACCACAGCCATCACTACTGCTTCTGTGCAAGTGAAATACGGAGTCATCTCACACAATAAGCAGCCTACAATTAAGGATGAATAGAGGATTCAGGAACTTCACATGAACCAAATGCTTTTATTTTTAAACCTTACTTCTCTTTATTAAACAACAAAGAGGAAATTAAAACCTTAAATGTCATTTTTAATTCAGCATATTATCTTAAATTAATTGGTTCAGTAATGACTGAAGACAATTACCATTTGATAGCCTCCACATAATAAGTTGGTCATCTCTGGCCAGTGCTTACCCATGGAGTCATCTTAAGGACATTCTTAGAGAAAAAAGGTAAATAAATATTTCAACCTGTAATTATGAAATGGATCCTGAAGAGTGTATTTCTGAGGTCTTGGCAGGATAGTGTGACAAGTCAATGATTCTTCTATACCTGAATTCTAGGTTTGAAGAAAGATTCAGTCTTCAGGATTATTCTTGCATCAACACTGCATTTGATTTTTTTAAAGATCAGCTTTACACTGAAATCCCACAGGATATATCAGTGGGTCAAATTCACAGCATCCAAGTCAACAGCATTACTTTTTCAGAAGTCATTTCAAGGCATGGCTTGAAAATATGTGGTTGCATGGCAGGAATTGCAAGACCACATATGTCTTTTAGCAGAAAACTTTCAGTGATCACAGCCCTTCAGTTCACACATACCTCAAAGTAAATGAGCAGTCAATGATGCTTAAAAGGACTCCCCATGCATTCAAAAGTTATATATGCACTCGGGCACTTCATCAAATGGGTCAGAAAAACAAAATTCATTTTAACTTATTTTCTCCACTTTAAAGTATTCATTTACCAATTTATCATCAACGTATGCAAATAAGACATTTATTTTACAGAATAGTCATACATTTTCTCCTACAAGGCAGATGAAAGAGTAAGAGAAACAATCCTAGTAGTAATTTCCATTTTGGAACCACCTAGAGACATTCAGATACGATGCTGAAAGGATCTATACACGTAAACAGACTGTGAGGAGAAAAACAACATAAAGCATTGACAACACAAATCATCAAATGAAGTTTGAGTCAGACATCAACATTTAAGTGATACTATTCTGTTTCCAACTGATGCAGAGTATTTTGCAAACACCTAATGACCTGGCCGGGGCTCCCATCAGAGGCAAACCTCCTCCACCTCATTTGGTTCCCGAGGGACCGCTTGGGTGCAGCCACTGATGCGAATTGTGACTGGGCCTGACTGTAGCTCAGCAGCTGCAATTAGCAATCTGTCTCTTTGCAATAACACTGGGACCAGAAAGATTCCATAAAGTTAAAGTGTCATTTCTCTAGAATATATGCATTTCAGGAAAAAAAAAATCTTGAAAAACACAACCAATACTAGTGTGTATCTAGTCCTATCCCTCCCCATCCCAAGTTACTATTCTTTGGGTTTGGAAAGTTCCACCTTTTGTAGATTCCTTCCAACAACCCAACATCTCCCATTAAAAAGGAAAATTAAAAGAAACAAAACCAATTTTCCCAAATTTGCTAAAGTAAAAACAATTATTCCATGGTTTCTGTTTCTGAATACTAAGGTATTGAAACACTGTATTATCTAGGTATTTTGTTTGCCTTTCCCACAATCCTCTAATAGTTTGCATGACAAAAAATTCTAAAAGTCCACAACAGGCACACACTAACTTAATGACTAGGTTGTGCTCCATTTATTGTACTAAAATTTGGTAATAATTATGAAGGTATGTTGTCACAGGAAGCAAAACATAAAAAGTATTGATTCGATCCCTGATTTTTAAAACTGATGAACATAAAAATAAAATTATATAGACTGTTATTTGCATAAAGCACTAAAATAACATGAATGAATGCTAATGATAAAAAGGAAAAAGACTTGTACACCTTCATTACGTTATTTTTATCACAATTATAGTTTTGGTACATAGAAAACTGATGGTTAGAAAACAAGTTTATGACTTTTTTTCACTTGTGAGTTGTTGAATTTCTCCGGGGAGACAATGTCTTTGAGGCCCAAAGTGAAGTTACTGAACAGGATATCTCTAAATGAGGAAGAGATAAGCAAGTGAATATAAAATTGGGAATGCTACATTTAAGAGAAAACTGCCAAAATACTTGAGAGAGAGAGGAATGAATAGTGTCTACTCTTCCTTTTCTTTCACTTCATGCCCAACAGCACTTTGATGCATGTGTGCAGGTGTGCTCCTCTATAATGCTAAAAGACAACTCAGAATTTGGATGTGCATGCAATGTCTGCACAAGAACATATGCAGTAACTGCAATAGGTGTTTTGTTTATGTGGTTAAATATTAAAAAAAATAAAAATATCAATATGTTAAATATCCGAACATATTCTACACAAAGTACAACACTCCAAGTTAATACCGACAATACACTATACAAAATAATGATTATTTCATCCCAGTGTCTCCATGTAGTTATGATTACAAAGTAATTGATCTATGAATGGTTTTTGTATAGTATTTTTACTGAAACGTTGCTTTCTACAGTTTTGCATTCTGAAGTTATACTAAATTATTAATGCAAGATGCATCTTTATGCATGATTTGTCATTTCTTAAATTTACTTTACCTAAGCTCTCAAATCCAAGTAAAAATATTACTAATCCTAAACAACAGTAAAATAATGTAATACATAAATAAACTACCAGTCAAAATTGCAAATAATCTCATTAAACAAAAGGCTACAAGTTCTACTAATGCAAGATTGCTCATCTCAGACACAACTTATAGTACTTACGAGGATTTTGCTTTTTAACAAATGTTAGAGCTAGGTTAACCAAGCCATATAAAGCTGAAGTCACTGAGAACAGATTCAAGGCTGGATGAACAGCCTGAGTCAAAATTGAAACCAGGATCCTCACAGTGCCTTTTAATTTCTTTATTTATTTATTCCATACAAACACATGGGACAAAGATCCCTTTAGACACAGTTCCTGAAACAATTTCCTAAATGTGGTTCTGCATAGCAGAGTAAACTCTCCCAGAACTTGCAGAAAATGTACATTCCTGAAAATTTTAGTAACAAAAGCCTATCAATTTCCTACAGTACTTCTTCTGCACATTATGCCTAGATGTAAGAATATATCTCTAAAAAAGGCATTATGGGAATTCATGTTTGTTGTTGCAGTAACTGGTGATAAACAAGGTAGACCTGATATTGCAAATATGCAATAACCTAAAAACTAATTGGATTTTTTTTCCCTGCTGTATGCCACCACCATTAATCCTGATAAATGGAGATGTATCTCTACTACAGTTTCAGTATTACATTTCCTACAGTAGGAAAACATAAATTTTGAAAGCCTGTAAACTAATCTAGCATAAAATACGAAAGTCAGTATATATGTATGTGTTTAAACACAACCAAGTAGCATAAAAATACATGGGTGCATTTGAATGTCCTCAATCTCGTCTAGCTAAAGTAAGTCAGCATGTTTTCTAACATAAATTCTTCCATTACATACGTTCTAAACTGTAACTTCTTCAAGAATGAGATTAAATATTGTGTGAACCCCTGCAAAACACTCTGCAAGTCTACAGGTCTGTCAAAAAAATAATTATAAATGGAAATTTGGCACCTGCACTGATTTAGACCAACGTTAGCTGACGTGGGAACAGAAGGGAAACAGTATCAAAGCACAGAGCTCAATCTTTGTATTTGTTTTAAATATCTAATTGGGAATGTAAACATCTTAAGATTGTATTAGCATTTGCACCACTGTATTTCCACAAGGTTCATTACTCTAATTATACAATTAAAATAAACTCAGCTACATGTGCTAACATTTCAGTTCTCAGTATAAATTACAACCAATGATAAAACTAGAAATAAGCAGTGAATGTTTTATTGACATCTAAATTGCCTGAGTTAGTCTGTGTAGTTCTTTGAAATTGTGAACTCCCCACATGTCATCCAGCTGTATGGAAATGATGATAATTTGTCTTAATAAAAAGTGACAGTGTAAATACTATGAGAGTAATAAAAATATTACATTGAGCATCTAGAATATGATTCGGCCATCACCGCCCATTGTACGTACACACTGAAGTTATTTACCTATTACCTGCAAGCTAACTGTAATATAATCAAATCAGACAGAACAGAAAATAACCAATTTAGATGTTTATGTAAAGTCAATAACATGAAAAGGCAAAAACTAGATTAAGGGGCAAAAATAAGGACTGATTGAAAAGCAGATGTCTAGCGGTTTCACGCAATGAAAGACCTCTGAGAAGTTCTACACAAGATAAACACAGTATAAATTTCCTGAGATTCAGCGGTCAGAGTAGGCAAATCAGCTTGTTTGTTCAAGTTAAATTATTGTCGCTGATCAATGCTAAATTGGACATAAACTCCTCTGCACCGCATCAACAACACAGTACTACTGCGGAGGCCTTAAAACAACTTTATCAGCTTTCACGGCTGAAGTCCAGAACAATTTCCAGCCTTTGGTAACTACTCCTTGAACAGTTCTTCAAATTATCTTGAATAATACTTCAAATTAAGTTCATATAACTTCATGTAAAAGGATGAGATCAGATAGAGAAAGCCTTGAATTCAGCTAAAAGAGTGAGGGAATGGTACATTCACACCACAGGGAGTCTTTTCCCAATGTATGTTTTTCAAAACCATCGCTACCTTTGAGACTTAAAAGGTTGGAATGCAGGAGAGGAATAAATGGAGATGCAAATAACGCATACCTACTGGATGATCAAAGAGAATATGATCGTTAGAGAGGCACCTTGAAGGCAGTGTTAAGGACTTCAGTATATATAAAGTCCATTAAATGTTACTTTAGTGTTCTTTGTATCTTGAGTAGAAGAATAAAACTTTTACAGTAAAAGATGAAGTGATTTATAAACTCTAGAAAATGAAGGGCATTACCACTAAAAGATAAAAAAAAAAACAAGTATAGAATAGAAAAGCATATAAACAATTATCTAGTACGCAGACTGTGTATACATCACTGCCTACCTTCATTTGAGGTTTTTCAAGTTTTTTAATAAAATCTGTTAAATTTGTCATTTAAACTGACAAAAAGCAAGAAAATTCAGTCTCTTATTTTTCCATTCTTCTGAGACTTCCTTAATATTTTTAAGACATTTAGGAAATGTAACATGAAAACACAGATTAATTATTTTTAGCTGTCAGGTTTCAGCTGAACTGTTTATCGTGGATTTTGTGGCATGCTTCGATAGGAAAAACAGCTTGCAGAGCCCTATATACTCACTGCTCTGCACCAAAGTAATGTGTCTGATACTTATTAATGGATGTTGTTCATGGGGTTTTCAGATGAATATCCAAATCCTTTTATGTTCTGTTTTACTAAGTGCACTTCACAGTAGTCTTGGGTCAATGGGACTATAACTTCCATATCATTATTCACAGAGATTTCTGATGTTATCTCATATATTCCTTGTGTCAGTTGAACCCCCTACCAAAGGCAGACATGGCAGGATTTCAGAACAGCAGTGAGGGTGTAGTGCTTGAGAAAATTTTGAAGTCTCTTGAAAGTAGAAGAGGCTACATAAGCTTGCAGAGGAGAACTTGATGCAACCCCATTTATGCATCAACACAACATCCTCCATCATCCAGGCCTGCTCAAATGCTTTCTTAAGGGCCTGAGTACTTGCTCTCCCCTCTGAGCACCTGATTCCTTCTGTATGAAGAAGGAAGGAAGGACTGGTGCTAAAGGCAATATTGCACAGATTTAGAATTTTCTTTCCTCTTATGCTTTCTGCTCATTTGTTTCCTCTGGCTCTACTCTTTATCTAAACTTTCCTATTCACCTTCTATTCTGTCCTCCTTTCTGTTTTCATTTTCATGCCTCCTACTCTGCTTAGCATTGCATCTATGCCATTGCAAAAACGTGCAAGCAGGTTTTGCAAACAAAACTTTTATTTTTAAGAACTTCACAACCATAAGGTGATGAATATGTACACACCCCTCCCTTTGATTAAGGGGAACAAACTCTGTTACCAAAGCATATGATCAAAAAGGCCAATAAAGGACTGATGACCTTCGAGAGGTAAAAACAGAAAGATAATAAGGAAACGTATCCATAGAAGAAAGTTTGAACATAGTACTTTTCCCAGAGAATTACAGAGAGTTTGGTTTGGTTGGTTTTTTTTGCTTTTGGTTTTGTTTCATTTTGTTTTTAATTTAAAAAAATGTCTCAGCTTTACCAGGAACAGAAATAATTAGTAGATGAGGCAGAGACCTTTACAGATTTTGTTCAAGATCAAAAGCCAATACTGAAGACAGATTCTTACTCCAAACGCAAACCCTCAAGTGACTGCAAAAGTCAAGTATTTCCTAAATACAAATAAAGCACATAGTCATGGCATATAATTTTTAGAGGTTTGGGGTGTTTGTGTTGGGGAAGAGGGGATTTTTTGGTGGGAGAAGGCCCATGTTTATTGCATAGGGGAAAAAGGGAAGAATTGCATTAGTATGTTTTTACACTTTTTCACTTGTAAAAATTATTGATTTAATAACCATTGCTTATTAAGTCACATTTTCAAAAGCAAAAGAGAGAAACTGGAAGAAAAATAATTGAGAACACAGCACAACTGGAATTGAACACCAAGCAAATATATAAAACAGTGGGACAACGGACTAAGTTATATAACAGAACTTTTTTTTTTGACATCCCTCGAAGTCTTTACTGAGTCCTGTGTTCAGTTTTGTATATTTAGGTTTCTACTGAACAGATCCCCTGGTCAAGTAAGCTATTTCACTAAAGCTCAGAGCAGTGTGCTTTGCAGCCAGAGGAGGAACAAAGAGCAGCCATGTGCTAGAGTGAGAAACAAGTAGGCAGAAGAGGATCCCTGCCAAGCATCTGCTCCCCCTCTGAAACTAGCAAAAGTAAAACCAAGGATCTCTTATCTGCTCAAAAGAGCGGGTACCAGGAGTAAATCAATCAACACCAAGCAATGAACTCTACTTTTCTTCCACAGAAGCACAGGAGAAAATGTTTTGGAAATATCCGAGGTCCTCTCCAACTCTGACTGCTCCTCCATAATTTCAAGACAGTTTCAAGACATTTACCGAAGTTATTTCCCCTCTCCAGCAGATTATTTTGCGAGGGTTCAAAAAAACTCAGATAGCAATTGCACATACCATCCATTTTTCAATGAGGGGGGTTCTAGTATTACGAAGAAAAAGTTGATAAATTTTAATATAAAAATTATTTCCCTTGTAACAGAATTTGATTTTCAAGTATGTCTTGATTCTAAAGATATATATATACAAAATTGGCCTTCCTGTAATAAAACTTTATCATATAATCTCAAACTCAGGAAAAAAATATTAAAAGCCCTTTGTAGCTCTTGAAATAGCTAGCGTCCTTAAAAAAAGTGAGGTATTTTATTTCCATGTTTACAGCTTTTTCATTTTACATGCTATCATCATGTATAAACAGTTTAAACTTCGCCTCAGACGTGACAACCATATTAACAGCCTGGAAGTGAATTTTACTTGAGTTAAAATTATTATTCAAAATGTCAAAAAATACATTCCTAACATCAATTTTATCAAACAAGTGCTTAGAAGGCAGCCAGTCTTTTTCCTGGCCTTCCCACTGTCTAAATCCCAGATAACTGTGTGAACGTTTCAACCATCTCCAACTTTAGGGGATTTGCTTGTGAGCTTATGTTTGAAGTACCATTCACTCATGCCCTTTCCATCCCCACACTGATTTTACTAAATTTCAGATCACGAATAGAAGTATTTACCACCTTATGGAATTTTGTTCTTAATACTTGTAGTCCTCAGAAAAAGTAGCTTTAAATTTAAAAAAAACAAATTACATTTTCTCATAATACATGTCAGTATGGCAACGAAAGCATTGGGTTTAAAGAAACAATGGCAAATAAAGCTCTTATATGGTATTTAAAATCTTCTGAAAGTCTTAGGTATAGAAGGAAAAAATACATTTATCATCTCTGAAAACAGGCTGATACTAATTTTTGAGGGATATAGATATATATATATAGCAAGTTAGTTTTGCTCTTAATTACTCAGCTGAAATTGCTTCTGGGTTGACAGATGTGAGAACATAATACCCCCTCGTGTAATCAAAGATTAGTTTTTTAAAAATGTATTTGTTCCCCTTTTCCTTAAAGATGGAAAATACAGTGTGTACTCAGAATATGCATCACCAAAATAAAATTTGCTCATATTCCTGAAGAATTATCATTTTTTCAACATACTTAAAGGCTTCAAATCCATTACTAATTACTACAAAAGTTAAGCTATTTCTCTGAGACTATGTTAATGACCTTGAATACTAAAACTCTACTTTAGCAAGGCATTAAAGATGATGCATTCTGTTTACTAATCTAATCCCCTAAATGATATCTTTAATGTAAATTAGTTTCTTTACTTTTTTTTTTGGTAATCATTCCAACTTCAGGAGTTCCAGCTTGCCATATAACTAAAACAGGTTCATCTTCCCCAAAACCAGAATGTTTTAACCCGGTTTGCTACTTCATTTTAACCCTAACAGATGGAACAATGCTAAATATCGAAAGTGTGATGATCTTTTCTCTTCCACTCTTATCAAGCACAGACGTAGGACACCTCTGGTTTAGACTCTTGATGTCATCTGGGAACTTGGGGCTCTAAACAGTCAGCAAGGAAATGTTGCATAGACACTTGAATTAAAGCAGTAGATAATTTTGAAGAGTCCAAAAGTAAACATCCTTATAATTCAATTTCCCATGACATTACAAGAGAAAACTCTGCAGTTCTAACTCCTTTTAAGCAGAGCCTTTCCATTATAAAGTCCATTCCAAGTACAGAGTCAGTAAACTTCCATCTTTTCCTTTCTTAGTCAGTGAAAATTCTTTTTGAAAAACATACAGCATTCTATGAAGGCAAAGGCACACAATACAAAAATTAACACAAGATAAAACACAGCAAGTTATGATTCAATTAAAATCCTACACGATACGTTACCTTCCGCCTCGGGCACTGAAAGGCACTACATGGATTCCCAAAGGCCCACCGTCGTTGGAGACTTCTACGAGCTTTACCATATCACTGTGAGACAATGACGAATGAGGGAATATGAACATGTACCATGAATGAACCAAAAAACCCCACACAAACATACACAGAAAAACAAAACCATTCCAGAAACCAAGTCATGGTGATGAAGGCATTGTTGAATGCTACGTACCTGAAGATTAGTCTGATGGCATGAAAGGAGATCAATCATCAAAAACAGTTCAATTAATAAATCAAATAAAAATCAAAGAATTTTTTGTAAACTTAGTTTGCTACATAAAAATAGGCATAATCATCACATGCATATTGTATTTCTTCCTTAGTCTAAACTTAAAGTTAACTGTTTGGACTATTAAGCAGAAATACCTTAATTACCTCTTACAATTTTTCCTCAGAAGACTAAAAGCTGATCATAGCACTAGCATGCTTTACTTGTGCATCTTAGGGAGACCCCACTCTAAGCCTTCACATCAGCTTGTACATAACTACCCCTTAATCCAATGAGAATTATTAAATTTTTAATTGGTTACATTCTTCTTGCTTTAGAACACACTCATTTGTTTTATTGTAATTCCATTTCTTTTATTGGAAGATTGCTATATCTTTTTCTCTTTATCAGGCAAAGCTCCCAAAGTAACTATAACATTCAAAACCACCTAGACATCCTCCTGCAGCTACTATGCATCTAGTTTTCAATTGAACTTTTTGCTGCAGAGAGGGAAAAAGTGAAAGAGGAAAGTACAGGTTCAGAAGGAGACATGCAAAGATTCTAGAAATAGATTTGGACCAAATCTACTGCAGTGTTTGAAATGTACCACATCTGGAAAGGCGGAATACAGCCCATAGACCATAGTTATAAATACACAAATGAGAAAATAATACATGAAGGCCAAACCTCTCAGTAAATCTGGAAGTGACAGATCTGAATGAAAGCCACAATCTAAATTTGTGGCTTATGCCTCTCTCCCTAGTATTACATATTTTTTCCATATTTCCTGGCACTATATATATATATTTATATAT
>NW_010138488.1:0-23449 GCF_000699245.1 Pterocles gutturalis
GTTTAAAGCTCTCTCAACGAGCCCTGATATTCCACTGGAAAAAAAAATCCCTTGGTTGGTTAACCTGAAATATTCTTTATTCATTTCCCTTCAACTTCAGTGTCCCAGCAGTTGGGAAAAGCTTGAAATGGGACATGAGAGAGGTAAACCCATGGCATTCTAGTGCCAAAAGGGAGTAAAAAGAGTATGAGATCCCAAAATATGATTTATCTAATATGATGCCACTGTGAAAGCCAGAGATTAATGCCCAATGAAGTGAAAACATTTTGTCCTGGTTGACATTAAAAAATTAAGTTCAGGAATGTTTGATGCATTGATTCCTCGGTTCTAATTTGGAATGAAAAAAGGGCCAAAATGAGAGGACTTCCTACAATACAAAAATATTGGGATGATTTTTTGTCATTTCTTCAAAAGACTAATACTTTGTTTTTCTGAGCAGTAATTCACACATTTTAATTCAAGCATCTCGACAGAAAAATGCTTATATAGATATTAACTTTAATAAGAGATTTCATAGTACTAAGCTTCTACTACAGAGGACCATTCTGAATCACTTCATTATACAGTTTGTCTAGCAAAGTGTTTCACCTTGCAGAAGTTAGAAAAGCCTAAATGCACTGTTCTGATGAAGAGAGAAAAATAAGATTCAAAGGCTGAACAAGATGGTGAGGCTATGGTAAAGAAAAAGGCACCAAGAAGCTGCTGAAGAAGAATCACAGATAATGCCATTGAGATGATCTGTGATGAACTTGTACGGGGTTTGCTTGTCAATGCATTGCCAAAAGCTTTACAAAGGGAGACTGATATCAGCATCACAGGCAAGGGAGGTGACGTGGAGCACAGCGAGTGACTTTCTTTTGCTCACCCTGCCAGCCAAGAGCAGAGCCCAGACTTGTCAGGCACAGTTGAACGTATCTTTTACAAGACTAGGTCTTTTTTTTTTGTGACATGGCATGAAGCACAGAGTGGCTTTTCTCTCTGGACCCTGACACAAGAAATGAGTCAGAATGATGAAAAACAATGGTTCATCATATGGACTTTTTCCTTAAATCAAACTATGCGTTGTGTTAATTTTTCTGCAAACCTGTTTGGCAATGTGTCGTGAAGCCTTGACATGTGCCTAAGAGATAAGCCACACTCAAGCTGTGAGCCCCACGTTCCTTGTTCTGGAGTATGATCTGCAGTGATTTATTGTGTGTTGCTCAGGTACCTGTGCGATCACTGGGCTTGCAATGCTGAAACACCAACATGTCCCACCAGTTCCAGGCGTTGTCAAGGGAAGAGGGATTTAATGAATTTGGGAGCTGGATGCAATACTGTAAATTTAGGGACAGGAGGGACCACTGTGATGTTAGTTGACCTAGTTGTTAGCTGACACAATTTCACTCAGTATCAGCAATGCATCAAAATGCTCCTCTTACTCCATGACTGATCACCATCAGGCCACTAACCTGCAGCTGAACCAAAGTGCATCTTTTCATGTAAGGCTGCTTGGCGCTGCACTCACAGATGCCATGGTGTTCTTATTCCAGCACTTAAATGAACTTCTGATTTTTGAAACCTTAATTCTCAGTCTTGTTCAGAACTGTGATTTCTTCTTACAAATCTTCAGACGAAGGTGAACCCATGAAATACACTTCAATTTCTATGCTCTGTAATACAGAGTAAGGTGCCTAGCCCAGAATTACACCATATGAAACACTGTTGTTGTGTCTAAAAAAATTATATTTGTGTGTATCTGCCTATTTTCTCTTTTGGTTATCTATGTAGAAGAATTGTTCTTCTAGGCTGAAAGTGCTTTCCTGAAATGTGCTAACATTTTTTGCAGTACGTAAGTCAACAGATCAGCTCCTGCCTCCCACTTGCCCTTTAGGACCTCACAGGCGGGGGCTGCAGCAGCCAGGCTGAGTGCTGGGGCAATCCCAGACATCTGCCTGCTGAGCAGGGAATTGAAGATGCTCCACTTTGCATAACCTTTGCCTTAGGGTCAAAATTACTCTTTTTTTGTTTGTTTTTGAAGCCAGACATGGTTGTCCTTCTGGGGCACTGCTCACATTTAAACCCCTGACTTAGGAATATATTTGATTTTATTTTGGTGAGTGTATTGTTTAGCAAAAGTTGCTCAGTAACAACTAACTTTCCCATCCATCTGTACTTTTTATTCTATTTCTCAATGCTATGGGATTTCACATGATGTGTATTTTCATGGGATTAATATCAATGTGATGTTCTATATCCCTAATGTCTCTCAGCTCATTAAGTACCTTAATTCATTTTGTAAGAATGTCTTTTGTCTTCTACTCAGAAGATGTACCCATTTGTGTATTATCATTTGGAGGCTGTTCTCGACCCCAGAGCACAGAAGAATTCTCCTGCTGTTTAAAATCCCACTCAAAAGTAATGGCTCTTATACCTACGTGCTAATATCTTTCTGGTAGATCAGCTTATGATGTGCCCACTGTATCAAGCAGGCTGAATTCTCTGCCTTAGCACCAGGCTGTCACTAATTGTTTTTATATGTTTGCTATGATTACATTGTCCTCATTTACAGTATTTGTTTTGAAACACAATATTAGTTCATTTATTTCCTGTGTCACAAACCAGCCTCATGGTGAACATTGCTTTGCAAGTTTATTGAGATAGTGTTTCTCATGAGAGCTTTGTCCTGCTGTTATCTTTGTGCTTTTTTTTTTTTTTTAATGGTAGAAGTGTCACCCTTTTATAAAGGGAATTGCTTTGATTGCAAATGAAAGAATTTGCCCCTTCTGCTGAATACATTTGGGTCTTATTGTGACTGCTGTCTTGTGGCTTATGGACCTAGCTGCGTGCTCACCCTGGGTTCTGCCTTTGCTTTTCCCTATATGCACAACAGCACTGCTGCTGCCTGCTATTCCACACCTTTCCTTCTGCAATGATTCAAGTCAAGTCCCTTTCTGACAGTACATTGCTATGTCCCACTGATCTGTACTACCCCAAATACTTCCAGTTCTAGTTAGTCTGTATGGTAGCACAGCTCAGACTGTGTGTGTCCCTCAGCACCAGGCTCAGCCACATCTGGTGGCTTGCTTGCTTTGGCTCTCCATGACCAGGTGTACGGGGGAGCCCGTGGGAGTGCAGGGACCTAAATGTGATTTTTGAAAAGTAACGCAAAGAGCTTCACTGCCTCTTCAGATGCTTAAATAACCTTTGAAATCTGTTCTCTGACATCAGTTCTTCTCATTGAAATGGTTTTCAGAATGTAGTTATTGCACACACAAGGATTTTATTCTGTGAAATTTGTCTCCTGTGCCCCTCGCAAGCCTTGAGAGCTCCCAGTCATCATCTCAGCTACTCTGTCACCTGCAGCTTCTGGCTGAGCAGTTCAGAGGACCTTGTTGCTCCCTTCTTATCCAGAGGCTGACCTCACTCAGGAGTAGCAGATAGGAGAAGTGACACACAACAAGCTCATCGGACACTGAACTGCCTTCCTTCCCTCAAGCACTATCCATGTTGCTCTGCTCAATTTTTCACACTTAGTCTGAGGGAATTCACATCCTTCAAGACCTCAGGGGACCAACTTTATTATGTGCAATCCTCTTCACACACAGCCGTGGGGTTTCAGCAAAGCATTCCTGAATTGCACTGGAAAACATCATCTAGACAGATACTCCCTTTTGATTTAAAGATCTCTGCTGACAGGAATGATGTCAGGATGATTCCTAGGTATGTGTTTCCAGTGGCTAATTATCTTCACCTAGAGATTTACACGTGGTGTCTTGCCTGAGGCCATGGCAATGCTTTCAGAGGAAATTTCTGATGCTGAGGTCAGGAACAAGGTACTGACAGTGAGGTGACTGATCACTTTGCTCCAGGGATGTCACCGGTCCTTGGTCCTTTCACTCTGCTCATTGTTTTTGTTGAGCTGGGGAAAACTCCTCTTGTGTTCCAATGCCCTCTGTTTGAAGGCTTCCCCTGGGAGTAGGCACCTGTGCTGTCCCCCCAGAGGGTACCTTGGCTCCTCCAAGGATTTGACCAAAGCCAGTCTTCCCCCACTCTGGAGATGAAAACGATGGGCAGAGGCTCGGTGTTTTTTCCTCCCATCACTTTCAGCAGCTGGTCTGGTAGGTTTTGCTTAAGGGAAATATAAAGGAGCTGAGGAGGAAAAATCTTCAAGTCCGTGTAGACAAAGAGCATGTTCTCCCTTAACCTTACATCACATGATTTTAAAAACTGAACTTCTTTAATTTCTCATTAATACACTGTTTTCCAAGCTATTCTTGGAAACGTATTTGTAATTTTCCAGTCGCTTTTTAAAAGCAAGGAACCCAGGATTTAGCTAAACATAAGTGGTGGTAGTCTACCACGTGAATTCGGGCTGTCAGAAGGTGCAGTGTGCTCTGTATGGCTCACCTCTGCTCACCAGACTGGGGTTAGCTACAGACTTTCCAAGGAACACATCTAATGTTTTGGGTATTTTTTCCATTTTCCAGAGTATTGATAAAGATATTGAATAGCACTAGCCTAGACAGGATTCTTGTGGGAGTCCACGAGACGTGTGGTTGAAGCTGTTGTGAGTGCCCATCTCCTGAGCTGCAGAGAAGAGCTGGTGGCTTTTCAGGGTCTGCATGGTCAGGTTTATATTTAGATTAGCAAGTGAGAATTAGTGACTGAGTGGGTGCTGTATCTACACTTGCATGTCTCTCCCTACTCCAGGAAAGCTGCTGTGCCCATCTCAGATGGATGCTGCTGCCATGGGGGAGAGCAGCAGCTGTCACAGGACATGCGTGCTCCAAAGTTGGGAAGTACGTGAGAGAAAAATAGGCTTAGTGGTGTCCTCCCTCTTTCAATTATAGAGCAAAATGTGCAGGTGACAGTGAAAGCACCCCACAGCAGAGATTGGCCTGGGTAGCTCTTTCCTTGCTGGAAAATTCTGTATGGGATTGTCCAGTAATGTGGCTGAGATGAGTGCCTGAGGGCTGCCGCCTCCGATGCTGCCCGCAACTCTCTGCTTCTGCCTGGGGCTTTCTGACCCCAACACTGGCTTGGCCCATCCCTCCAGACCTCAGCATGAGGTGACAGTCACCGCAGGGCATGTGTCCCCGGGTGGGGTTATGGGATGGAGGATGCTTCAGCGTCACACACGAGTCAGCCTCCCACATCAGAGAGTGTTTCTTAGTGTAGATGGGCTACGGTTCCTCCAGACATTCATCCCAGTGCCCAGCCTCTGTGGGGACCAGAGAGGCGTTTGCTTTATTGCTGGTTCTTTGGTGTCCTCCTGTGACTTACTGTGGGTGGCTGACAGCACCGCTGTGGCACCCATGGCTAAGGAGGAGCTGTGTCATGAAGGGAAACATTTCCTCAGCATGAGCAGACAAGCAATATAAATTGCTCTAGAAACATCATTGCTGGTGCTAAGCTCCAGAGCTTGGCCCACATATCATAGAGGTGTTGCTCAAACGATTTTGGAATCGAGGTCTTGGAACATGTCCCACTTTAATTAATACACATTAGGCGCTAAGATTGCGCTTCTGTTATTGCTAAACTCTGTTCATTTAAGTAACGGCTCTTAATACTGAAGGTCCCTCTTGCTAACCACTGAGGCAAGAGGTGATGATTTTCTTTTGAAAGTGAAATCTTAATAATGTCCCTCAAAGGATATGACAGGACTCTTAAAATAAACCTCCTCAATCACTACTTGAAGCGGGAGCACGACAGCGATCAGATGTCCACCCTGTTTGGCTTACCTCGTGTCTGGCTGCTGTTCTCTTGCTGCACTTTCAGAAAGGTTAATAGTGAACCTACAGAGCAAGCCATGGAGGGAAAGAAATGACATTTTATCACTATTATTAATTATTTTCATTATAATAGCTCCTAGCAGCTGAGGCACAGGTCCCTGCTGGGGAAGGCACTGTGCAGACACAATGGAAAGGCAATCCCTGCCCCAAGCAGCTTAAACATTAAGCAAAAAAGATTATGAGAGCAAAGACTAGGGCTCAGTGTCATAAAGCTCTACTTTCCTTCTGCAACAGTGAAAACATGAAAATCAAAGATTATTGCCTGACAGATGTTTCCATAAAGCAATATAACAAGCAAGGAGAAAAGCAGTCTAGCATGAAGACAATAATTTCCCTTTGGATGCTCAATTGCTGCTTCACTGGGGAGTTTTCCATGTCCCTCTTCATCCCCCTGCCTGGCAGCCATTCTTCTCTGTGAGCAATTTCTTGAAGACAATGAGGGAAAGCCTTGGGACAAGAAAACCGTTTGAGTGGGAAACCTCCACAACACACCCCTTCAACCCTGCATGTGCTCTGCAACCTCACCTGCCTCCCGCAGGGAAACTGCTCCCAAGAGGCTGCTTCGATACTCAACAAAAATAACTTTCCCATGGTCTCTGCAAGGCCATGTGTCAGAATTGCTCCAAATATTTTATTAATGGGACAATGCCCACCTGCGGTGTAATGCTCAGGTCGAAAGCCAGCTCTCAGCCTCTCCATACCAGCGACGACACTTATATAAGGGTGACTCATGCCCTGAGCAGCTAAAGCTCTTGGATGCTATTTTCTCCTCAATAGCAGTACATGTGAGCTAGGGTCTGGTTTTGGAGCTGAAACTTCTAATTTCTTCCCCCAGCATTTCTGTGGCCAGTAGGGAAAAGGCAGTAATGCAAATGTCTGTTTTGTGGTGAAAAAAAAAGAAGAAAGCTCCATTTAGTAATGCCTGTGTATTGTTTAAACATTTATCACTTTGCTCTTTCTCAGAACCAGTTCTCATGCATTTATCATGTGCCTTACATTTTGCTACCTACATTTTCTTACTTTTGGTAAATCTTTTAAAGGCAACCTGAAAAGGTAAAATAACAACTGTGAGCCACTTTGCATGTTGGTGGCTGGGTGTCTGAACACCTCTACTGCTCAACACTGAGAAAAATGTGTCTGAAAACCCCAATTTCTCCCTTCCAGTGGCAGCATCCCTGCCTTCGCCCACTGCCAGAACCCTCCCTCTGCACCAGGACAAGCAGCCACAGACTAGGCACTGAAAAAAGACCCCAGGGAGGTGGACGAAAAGAATTTGGGGTATTTCCCTCTGCCTTTTTTGCCCGCCTTGGCAGCCAGGCAGTGGGCAGCGCTGGCTGCGGGTACATGGCTGTGCCCATAGGGCTGCAGCCAGCCAGTGCCCTGCTGCAGGGCTGAGGTGGTACCTCCTGCCCAGACAGGGGGTCAGGGCATTTGGAAAACATTGTGAGTTGCTCCTCTGGCTCTGGGCTCAGAGCCTAGGATGGTCTGCAAAAACCTGGCTGCCACAAGAAACCCCTCAGCCACCTTCCCCCACCCCTCACAGTTAACCAGCTGCTTCCAGGTACCATGGAGGTGGTGGAGACCCAGAAAGCCAGCAAGGAAGGATGGCGTCTCTCCCCATCCCTTGGTGACATGAGGACATTGGGCGGTGGAGCCCTCTCGCCACACTGGCATGGGGACAGCTGGGACATGGCATGTTTCCTGTGCCAATCACCCCAAAATGTTTCACGCTGCACCAAATTCCAGCTCTGAAGATTTAAGAGCAGGCTGGCTGCTACCCCTGGCCACACAGGAGTTGTTTCTTTACAATGTATGTTTTATTTATAGAGTAACATTAGCATTTACAAGAGGAATGGCATGCGCTCTGAGTTATAACTTCCTATTAACCTGAAATTATTGTCTGAAATTCGTGAGGAAACCCAGTGAGCAGAAAGTATCAGAAAAATGTTCCTCTCCTTTCCTTGAAGCACAGAGAATAAACAACCTACTCCTTTTGGAGGGCTGTGCAAAACCACGGAAATGTCAAATGAGAACACCAGGCAATTGTCTTTTTAAAGAATTGCAAACATTATCCATTTTCCATCCCCTGTGCATACCTTAATATATATATATATTGCATATCATGTAGATTATCAGACTCCTATTTGCCATTAATACTTGATTTTAGACTGCACGGAGGGGCAAATCCTGGAGCCATGGTGTGTTACAGCCTGTGCTCCTATGGAAATGGTTCCCTCCAGCAACAGTGCAGGAGTCTTGGGTTTTTGTTTGAACAGACTTTGAGGGGCCTGGGGAAATAAAAAAGTCCCCATTTAGCCACGCAGGGCTGGGCATGGGGATGGGGAAAGACTGCAATGGCTCCCTTGCCCCACTGCTGTGGATCCAGCCCCACTCCCATCCCCAACAGAGGATTTCTGTGCTGGCTTGCGGGTAGCTTGGGACATAGGGCAGGGCTCATCTTGGCAAATTTAGACACCTAAAAATTAGACGTCTTCTTAATCTGATTACCTGGGCCCCTCCTTTAGCCCTCCTGGGCATCAGCTTCCTCACACAGAGGTGGATGAACAGTTAATAAACAGATGGACTGAGCTGCTCCCTCTTCTTTGCCCGTGAAAACAGGGAGATTAGCTGATTAGCTTGTGAGAGATGTCTAACTTTTTTATGGATGTCTAAGTGATCCAGGATGGAGCCTAGGCTGTGAAGAGGAGGGCATTCCTCATACCTCCAGGGAAGCCCCTGCAATTATGCAGAAGGCCACTTGCTGTCCCTGAGCCCAGAAATTGGGGCAGGGTGAGGGAAGGAAGCTTACTCTTGTTGTTTAACCTCCACATCTGAAATGCAATATTTTTAGTGCCTCATTTTCAAGCATTCTTCCTCTTCATTCAGCCAAATCAGGAATAATCAGTTGCATTTATGTAGCAAATTTCAGGAAGAAGAAGTCTAAAATGCTTTACAGATCCAAGATGGCTATTTACATTGCTTTTTATTTAATCCTCCTTATGCTCTGGTTAGGGACAAACCTGTATCAATCAATTCTTTCTGCGCTTATAAACTTTCATGATCTGTGACTGACAACTTTAACAATGTTCTTTATGAAGCCTAGGCAGCATCTAGAGTAGCACCTAAATGGTCCCCAGGAGCTGTAATTAAAATTAAGCCGCCCATGGGTTTCTTTGATTACAACAGGGCAGGCCAGCTTAACCTTCAATTTGTGCTGACTTGAAAGATGGCTCATACAGAGAACCTGTATGCCAGACATAGATTTGAATTAATTATGCTGATGCTCTGGTTTTATTTTACTATCTGATTAGGCTTACAAATGAAATCACAGTTTCATCCCTTGCAAGAGCTTTGGTGCAGATGTCAAGTCCCAGCAGCCCGCTGTTGGGTACCTGTGGGCTTTCTGTACATTCTCCAGTGCAAGGGATGTGTTTGGGCACCTGTGGGAGCTGGTGGCCTGTCACTGCTGAGCTATTGCTGGCTGCAGACACAAAGCTGGTAATCTGATCGCATAACTGATGGGCTGCAAACGGGTACCCAGCACCAGCAACCCCAGCTAAGCAAGATCCACTTTTTCCTCCTGCGTTTCACAAATTGAGCAGGTTTTTTGGTGTTCCTCATCTTCCAGCTGCATGGAACAGGCTCTTACTTAGCACCAAGAGTATCTGAAAAATTCATCAGAAAATGTGGTTTCTTAGGTAAGGGTATTTTCTAGCTTCTGTGTACCAAAATATAGCTTCACATAGGGCATTTTGCATAAATTAAGCTGGGTGTCTCTCATGTTGTGTAGTTTGAAAAGCCAGAACTGAAAGGTGGTGGATGCATTTCAGCAAGGCTATAATTTTGTTACAGTCACTTTTAGAAAATGTCAAAATGGAGATATGAAGCCTTCTCCCCCCAAGCAAATTTACCAAACCCACTGGTACCAGATGAGCAGCATGTAGCATATCTTCTTATCAACCTTTTTGCGTAACTTCTTAACAATTATTTTTTCAGAGGTTTTTTCCTTTTATTTCTGTATCGTATCATTGCCTGAACTACAGTCTCCCTCATACAGCATTGTTTTCCTGCAGATTGGTAAAGTACATCAAATTAGGGTATTTCTTAAAATGCCCATTTTTCCTCTGACAAAATAATATCCTTTTACAGCAGCAAAGACATGCCATGCACCTGTCATCCAGCCTGTCTTTTTCATTTGCATATTTTAGTGCAATACAGACAAAAAGCTACTATGCTCTTTCATTGGTAAGAATGACACAAAATAGGGTTGTGCTCTTGCTGCCTCTCATTTGTTCACGAACGTGTAGGTTGAGATCAGAAAAGACGGTGTAACTAGAATCAAGTGACTGCCAGTGCCTATGACCATGTTTTTTTTGTTCCCACTGCTGCTGATCCCTGGGGTACCGCTGTCCTCAGCTGCCTAGCTTGAGCAACCAGCTTGCCAGGGCAAAGCTGGCACTTGCACCTCTTTGCTGGGCAGCAGGCAGGTGTCCTGACCTGGCTAAATGGAGAAGGAGAAATCCTCATCCCTCTTTGCCTCTGCAAGGTGGCAGGGGGTGGTGATGGATCCCTTTAGAGAGTAAGGGCACCCTGCAAGCAACCGCAGCTCCAGCACAGGCTCAGTGGCACACAGGACTCCTGGGGAGGATAGGAAATAATGGCCAGGCCCAGCTTATTCCTCACACGCAATTTTTAAAGTTTCTCCTTAAACTAGAGGCTTTTCAATACACTGCTCTTGCAAGCTCAGGTTGTTGATGTGATAATTTTGGCTGCTCTTCTGTCGAACTGAGGATGTCCTTATGTAGAATTAGTGCCCATCTCCTACAAGGTTTTCTGTCCAGCACCCAAGCAGCTCCTTCAAACACCGACTTATAATGTCTGCCACAAAGATGGCAGAACACCAAGTGTTGTGGTAGGCAGTCTTTGGAGAGGTCAAGCCTAAAATTCCTTTCCCCTGTCAACTTCAGGCACTGAGCTCTTGCAGCGAGAGCCACAGTGCTGGACTTGGAGTAGGTCTTACTCTGAAAAGGGAGATCAGGAATTTGCCAGGTATTTGGCTTATCCTGCACTGTGTTCTGGGGGTTTTAGGAAGGCTTTGTGTATGTTACCCGAGCTTTACTTCTTAGTTTTCATGAATTATTAAACTGACAATCTTCATATTGCTGGTGAAATCCTATTAAAACATTTCAAATTATCATTACAAATCGAATCTTCTCTCACGTGTCTCATGTATTATATAAATCCTATTTTATTAATGCTGCAATATTTCAGGTCTAGAATTAAAGCCAGAAGGGTTGGTATAGTAATTAGACCTTGAAATAATTTTATCTGCAGTGCTTTGATGCCATTTAATATTTGGTGAGTTAATGGCAGAGCTCTTCCTGGCAACATTTCTGTCTCTGCATTGTTGTGACGCCATTTGAAATGGGAATTGGTTTAGCTGCAAAAGAGCTGGGTCCAAATTGTCTGCAGTAGATGAGGAGTGTCTCTGGATGGTGATTATAAAGGCAAGAAAAGGAGAAGGGCCAGGCTTTGCCTTGCTTTCACAGAGCCTGGGACATGCAATCATCCTTGCAGCCTGCCAACGATAAAGCAGAGAGGGACGCTGGCAGGAGAGGAAGGACATGAAGAAGGAAGGGGCTGGGAGGGTGCAATGCCAGTCTGTGAGGTTTTCTCAGGGGCTCAAGCATCCCCTGTACCCTGCAACAGCAAGGCAGGAGCCCAGAGCTTGCCTTTGCCTTTGCTGTACGTCACCTCTCAAAGATGTTTCTCAGTGACCAGGTACAATCAATCCTGCACCTTCTGGGACCACTTTACCTGCATATATCACCTTTTTGCTAAGTCCCGGTCAATGACAGCTTGGACCATGTTCTTTTTCCAGGTCAGCTTCTCAAGAAAGTTCCCTTCAGGGTTGACTTGACCTCTAGAAACCTCAGCCACAAAATCACACCTAATCGGTGAACAATAAATTTCAAAGAGGGGCTTAAACAAGCAAGGCTGTGCAGGGAGGAGGAGAAAGAAGAACCACAGCCTGACACAAATTTTGGAAGCATGAATTATCCCCAAAGGCAAACATATTGCTAGTAGCTGCTAGTGTTTCTGGAGAGAGGCAACTGCTAGTCCCTCTCTGTGCTTGAATCCTAGTCTTGTGCTGACTTGGAGAGAGTGGGAAGCTGGCTTAGGAGCTTCACAGGCATGCTGGCTGGAAAGGACTTCTGGAGGCATCCAGCCCAGCCTCAAAAACAAGTGGGCAAGACACAGTCAGGCCCATCAACTCTTCATGTACCTGAATCTTGAGGATCTCCATGGAGGGTGCTTCCACAGGCTCTCCGGGCAGGCTCTCCAGCACTGCTCTGATGAAGTGAGTGCAGCCTTACAGGGGGTGACATGCCGGGCAGTGGGGTTCATTGTGTCCTCTGCCACCAGAGAGCAGCTTGTGCTGCTGCCAGGGTAGAGGTGGGGATTACTCCATGGAGGGGTTTCCCTCCACTGCTTTGAATAGTGAACCAGAGTGGGTTTGATTGCTAAAGCCATTCTGCACTGCTGTTGGGAGGCACAGCTCTTGGAGATGGTCTAGACATACTGCCTTTTTTTTTTTCCCCCTTATTGTCAGTAGAAACTAAAGCTGCAGTTGTTACCATTAATTACCTGAATATATCTTTTGTGCAGGTAGGTTAAATTTTAATTTACCTCCTGCTGTGTCAGTGAAATGTCAAGAAGAGAAAGTGCATTATGAAGCGCAACATAGAGCCAAGGAAGATGTGGGAGGTCAGTTAGAAGTTCAGGTCCTTTTGAAATCTTTTAGGTTTCCCTTTCTTAATTCAAATTAATATGGCTGTTTCCATGGCTGCTTTTATTATGTAGTTGCTTTCCTCCTCTTAAAGCATCATCTGTGTGCAGTTGATGGGCTGATGTTAACTGCTAAGGGACAGATCATTAAGTGTAACAGCTCTTACTCAAAGAAAGTGGGAGAACCAAACAAAACAGAATTAAGTCAATTGGCTTCAAGAAACAGATTTCAGTAACCAAAAAACGGTGATAGATAAGATTTTGTGGAAAAATAGTTTAAAAAATGAAATAGTTCAGGAGAATTCTCAGTTCCTTGCAGAAAATGGTGTGTCAGGATACAATTAGAAACTCTACCAGCATTCAGGCAGGCTGGAAATGGCAGCAGGAGAGCAGTTTGGATAAATTCCAGCTCTTCAGTGAATTCATACAAGAAAGAAGTACAGAGAAAACAGGCATGAGGTCAAGTGAGTAAGGATCAATATCAAAGGACAGCATGCGCTGGAGGGAAGAAAATCAAATTCAAGTGAAAAAGAAATAAAGAATAGCAAAAACCACAGCTATGGGGGCATTAGGGGAATGAGAAATATCAGAGGACACATTGGTCCACTGCTCAGTGCAGAGGGAAAGATAATGGCAAGCAATACTGATAAGGCTGAACTGCAGAATGTCTTTTTGACTGTTTTCACTAGAGTCATAGGCAGTGATCAAACAGCTAACGTAACAGGGAGGAAATGGTACAAATTCAGGCTAAAAAGAAAGAACAGGAAAGAGGAAGATGTTAGAAAGTACGGCAGTACGTAAAGGATTTTGAAATTGTTGGAGCCTGATAAAATTTGAAAGTTGGATGATCTCCAAAGATACTTCAAGAACTGTCTGTGCAATTTCAGAGTAGCAGTGAGGAACCAAGAAACTCCGTAAAAGAAAATTGTACCTCTCACTAAGGAGAGGCAGAAGGAGGCTCTGGTAAATGCACATCATTCAGCTTAAATTTGATTCCCAGAAGAAGTACCGGAACAAACAAATATCCTATTTGTAAGTGCTTCAAAGATAATAAATATACAAGTAATAGCCACTGTAGATTTGTCACTCAGGACAGGAGAAGGTGGTGTGCTGTGTGGAGTTACTGGACACCAAAGCCAGCCCAGGTCAGGTCATGGCTGCACTTGCACTGCTCCTTGTAAGGCTTGTCCTCCACTGGTTCAGGTGGTTTCTGCTATAGTAATTCCTATAACGTGCAACTGAAATAACGGGTTACAACAATTTAAAGGTATTTCCATTACAATCTCCACCTCTGGTCCCTTTGGGCCAGGTTATAGGGTTTAACATTGCCATGAGCTCCTCCCTTTGCCCCTGCACAGACTGCAGTCCCTTAGGGGTGTACCTGCTCCAAGTAGAGACTTGTCTCTGAGCCACAGTCTCTCCAGGGCTGTACCTGCTGCAGTATAGACCTATCCACAGCCACAGTCTCTTCGAGGCGCATCTGTTCCAGCAAGGCCTTCTCCATGGGCCACAGTGCCTTCAGATGTATATCTGCTCCAGCATGGCCTTACCCACAGCCACAGCCCCTTCAGGAGTGTACCTGCTCCACCGTGGCCTTACCCATGGCTGCAGTCCCTCCAGGGGTGTATCTGCTCTGTCATGGGCTTATCCATGGCCACACGGTGCCCCAGCAGGCCCCCGGGCCCAGCCACTGATGCTTCAAGGTGTACCTGCTGCAGCATGGACTTATCCACAACTGCAGATGCTTTGAGGGGAACCTTCTCCAGTGTGGACTTACCCTTGGGCCACAGTCCTTCAGAGGTATACCTGCTGCTGCACAGATACAAGCACGGCAACAGATACTTTGAGACATACCTGCTCTGGTGTGGACTTGTCCACGGCCACAGATGCTTTGGGGTGACCTGCTCCCATGAGGACCCATCCACAGGCCACAGTGCCTTTAACTTAAGTTCACACTGAAGTTCCATCCTGTCCAGTACAGCAGCACAGAAACAGCAGCTTTGCCCTGGCCATCTGTCACCCCAGGAGTATTGCCATTGCTGTTATCAAAATGTTCCCAGGCACAGCAGAGTAAGGTGATAAGCAGTACAGCAGTACAGCAAGCAGCAAAGCAAAAAGCAGCCACTAACGAGCACTGGACTCTGATATACAGGAAGGCAAGCAAGCCCCATGGCAAGCACAGGAGCCTGCCCATCAACAGACAAATAGCAACAACAGCTACAAATTTGACCTAGCACATTCTAATCAAATCTGTCATTATTTCAAACCGTTTGAGCCCCACATTGGGTGCCAAAAAGGACTGTCATGGTTTAATTCCAGCTCTCATAAGCTCTACACAGCTGCTCACTCACTCCCCCAAAATGGGATGGGGAGAGAATTGGAAGGGTAAAAGTGAGAAAACTTGTGGGTTGGGATAAAAAAAGTTTAATAGAGAAAGCGAAAGCCACGTTCATAAGCAAAACAAAAGAAAGAATTAGTTCACTTCTTCCCATCAGCAGGCAGGTGTTCAGCCATCTCCAGGAAAGCAGGGCTTCATCACACATGATGGTTACTTAAGAAGACAAAACACCATCTCTCCAAATGTCCCCACCCTTCCTTCTTTTTCCCCCAGCTTTATATGCTGAGCATGATGTCATATGGTATGGAATATCCCTTGGGTCAGTTGGGGTCAGCTGTCCCAGCTGTGTCCCCTCCCAGCATGTTGTGCACCCCCAGTCCACTTGCTGGTGGGGTGGTGTGAGGAGCAGAAAAGGCCTTGGCTCTGTGTGAGCACTGCTCAGCCATAACTAAAACATCTTTGTGTTATCAACACTGCAGCACAAATCCAAAACATAGCCCCATACTAGCTACTATGAAGAAAATTAACTCTATCCCATCCAAAACCAGCACAGACCGGGTATCCACGAGCATTTTCATCCACAACTTGAGTGAATAAAAGGTTTGTGCATTAGGTTTTCAATATTTCATGGAGACGAAGGAGCTACTGAAGGAAAGGAGCTGGACTTTCATGCAGGCAGATTATGAAAATGACCTGAAATTTTGAATTCAGTTCAGCAAAAGGGAAATCCTATGTCCAGGTAGATCCAGTCAACTGCATAAATAGATGGTGCATGATCCCGTATATGCGACAGTCCTGCAGAACAGGCTGTAGAGTTTCAGAGGACCAGGTGGAGCAAGGACCACCCATAGTGTGCTGCCTGGGAAGGCGTCAGGGAAGTGGGACCACCACTAGGACAGGAGGGAAGCGGGAAAGGGTTGGACCAACATCTCACCCTGCTGCATACCCCAGCCTGTCCCCAGTGAGTGTGGGAAAGGGCTTGGGCCCTGCCAAGGTGCTTCCCTGATAATGAGCCTGTGATAACCCAAATTCAGCTCCAGGCACCTCTCCTGCCCTGCAGAGTGGATATTACCAAGATATCAGCAAGGGCTGGGGGCAGCTCTTTGATGTCTTTGCCAGATGATGCGGGAGCAACTTCAAAGGGGCCAGGTCCAGTTCCCTGCTTGCACTCTCTCTGCACGTGCACCCACAGATGCTCCGGGGCATCCCCCTGCCCTGGCAGTGGCAGGCACCCACCGCCTCTTCCACCCCCTGCTCCAGCAGGTGCCAGAGGAGCCGCTTCTCCTCCCTGGTGTGTGGATGAGTGGGATCATGGTTGCTGGTGACCTGAGCAGTTTTGTTCCCAGAGACACTAAAAAATTAAACAAGCAAAATATGAGCGGCTCAATGTGGAAGTAGGTGACACTGAGCCAAATGCTGTTGCAGGACATATAGGAATTAATTCAGATCATTGTCAAACACCACAGATAAAAAGATGGAGGGAAAAATGGTTTACATCCATCCTGCTCTAACAGGTCTTAACAATTTGGCCTATTCTTTCTAGATGATTTTTAAGAGACACACAATAACTTTAACCCTAGCTATAGAGTACTGAATAGTGTCCTTCAATTGATTTTAATTATCATGAACACTGACAGTGTTTTCCGAGTTTCATTTCTCAGATGCAGCTAGCAAAGCCTGCTCCACAAAGAATCAGACTGCACAATGTGAAAATTAATTCATGATTTCTGTCAAGGAACTGCAATATAATAAAGGAGGAAGAAAGCGTTTCTTGTAAACTGGTCTTTGCCTAATATTAAAACATTTTTCCTTTCTGTTCTTCTGCAAAGAACATTTTAATGGGACTCTGTAGGTGAAAAATGCATTAAAAGCAATTATCTCTGTAATTACTATCTTGCTTCTCTTGACCTCAGAAAACACAATCCTGCACTCACTGTTCAGGAATTATTCCTGGGATAGATGCCTATGTAAATGGGGTCAAATAAGTGAGACGTTTAAAATCAGTGGATAACAGGAAAGTAGAGCAATCAGAGACAACATGCATTTTTCCTCACAGAGGAATTGCGTGAAGGCTGAGGTCATGGTATTTCTCACCCCTGCTGCTCTAAGCATGCTCACACAAACTCTGTGTTTCTGGCACTGAACAGCCAATATTGAGGCTATCTGAGTGCAGCGGTATTCTGAACTGCTTCCAAACACTGTATTATTTACAACTGCAAATGAGTGCATGCAAGCAACTGAGGCTCACGTTCCCACCTACGATGGTACCTGGCACTTAGTCAAAAAATCCTGGCAATGGCCTTCATGTCTTGAGATAGATGATGAACCTCACCCCAGGTTTGCTGTGCAAGCTGCAGATTTCCAATGGGAGACTTATTTTAAAAAAATGAATGTTTCATCACTCCTTTTAGGTGTGACTAGATTAATATTTGTGGTACTTGACTGCTGAATTAGGATTCAGGATTTGTTCTCTAAACTGCCCTGTGCTGTTGGGGAAGGGCTCCCCAGTAACCTTGACGGAAATCAGCCGCTTGAGTTAAAATTAAAGTTAGTAGCAGGACTTCTTAGAAACCTATTCTTTTTCTGACTCTGCATTGGCAAGTGGGGAAGTGTCATCACATTTGTTCTATTTTAAGCACTCTGGCAAGATGGTTTCACTGATGCTTGGCCACCGCATCCTCAGCCTTGGTGGCTGCATCCCTGCCGCCTGCCAGCTGCAGCATGGCGGGGGAGAGCCAGGGCTTGCGCAGCTCCTCAGAGCAGCCCTGAGCGTGTCAGGGCAGATGTGGCTCTAGTTTGCCCCACTCAGCTGGAGCTGCCACAGGAGCACTGTCACGCCTGACTTGAGTGCTGAGGGGCTGGCAGTAACTGAGGAGGCTCCAGCACCGCATGGCTGTTGGAAGGATGCAGCTGCTCAGGTGCTCAGACCTAGAGGTTATCATGAGCTACACACATCACAGCTGCTATTTTTAATCACTTTAATCATTGCAACCAATTCAACAAGAGGGCCTAAAAGTACCTGTTAGCTGTGCCTGTCCCATGGTGCTCAACTGGGCAATCTGGGGATGAAAAGCCTTTTTTTCATGATAAAAATAGGTGTCAGGCACCCAGTTGCCATAAGGGGCTTGGGGAATCTCTTCCCACATCTTTTGCATAATACAAATGGTGTTTCTACACCTTTTTGTCTGCAAGGCAAATATGGAGTACTCTGAAAAACTTACTGTTGTCCCCCTGAGTTTGCAGATATCCAGAAGCACCAGACTGGGGGGTGTCCATCAGCCTGGAGCGGTGTCTACCACATTAACCTGGATGGGACTGTAAGTGTTAGGTCTGACCATGTCACAAAGAGCTGAGCTGAGAGGGCTGGAGAGACTGTCCTGATCCTTCCTTGGAGATAAGAGTATTAAACTGTCCCTAATGTGCTGGGCAGACAAGACTGAACACCCTGGGGAGAATTACAGCCCATCACATACAAGGAATCAGGGAACATGCAGGTAAAGAGGCCCTTTTGGTCTCTGTTTTTAAGTTAAACTGAGGGCAGACAATTGAAAACAGCCTGGGCAAGGTTTATCTATAGGTATGACAGCTACCTCTGAGTAGCTCTATACTAGTAAGTGTGTCAGCTTGACACAGCACGGTTACAGCAATCTCTTCTCCACGTAGCCAAGAGAAACTGTGAAGGAAATGATCTCCCTCCACAGATAACCTTGTTGTAAGCATCTCTTGACAGGGATTAAGTCCATCCTTTCAAAGGAAAACTCCTGCTGTCTCCTCCTCAGCAGCAGTAGCGAGCTCCCCGCAATGCCTGCGCTGACTCCCGGTGTCTCTCCTGCTCCCAGGCTGAGGGAATTAGGTGGCCAAAGTTACAATTCCTGAGTCACATCAGCAGTCAAGCTGCTTCAGGATGGTGTCAAGGGAGTTTGCCAGCGATACAAAATGCAGATTTGTGATCAGAGTAAAAAATGTCCTCACTTGCTTCATCTGCTTAATCCATTTATTTTATCCCCAGTGACACTTCTGGTTATCAGCAAGAAGGACAGAGGCTATCTGGCATGCTGGCTGCCAGAGCTGGAGAGGGCATTATCAGTTTTATTGGGTTGGTCTTACTCCTGAAAAGCTCAAAATGAACTATTATTTTATTTCTGGTTACACTTTCAATGCCTCTTCCATCCAGAAATGTTTTTTCCTTCTCTCTGCCTGGCAGTGTAATAATCAGAATCCTTTTCACAGACCCCTTTATACGTTGAAATTGGTTTTACAAGCAGGCACCTTGCCAGTTATTTTTCTCCTGTTTTCTTGGAAAAGGATCAGACATATTTATTGTCCTTGTATTCGTAACCATAGCAAAATATCTTACCTTATCTTCTCTGATGCTTATGTGGTAACGCTGCTATTTTCTGCTGGAAGTATGTCAAATTGCCTCCCAATGCTTATAAGTCTATTAACATTCTCACAGGCCCCTTTCCTGCAGCTATATTGGAGTCCAACTATACAATCTGCTCAGCAGATTTTGAGCTTTGTGTTTTGCAATGACATAAGTCCTGTGCTTACATGATCAGGGCTGGAGATCAGTATTTTTTCTTGGTGGATATAGGATAGAAAGGAGGAGTAACGTTCTCCTGCCCCAGAAATGTGAATGCCCCTGAGCAACACTAAATCCCTGGGGCCCATCTGCTGCAGAGAAAGACATGGTATTTATACAGAGATGTGCCAATCAAAAAGCAGAGCTGTTTGGGGCTGGAAAATAGCACCAAAGCATAGAAAAACAGGAAAGTATAGGTGTGAGGAAATTGCGTGAAAGAATGGGCAAGTTAAAATATTATCTGAGGAAAACAAAACTCATAAGAAAAAGAGGAAACACTCTAGCCGCATTATCAGACAGAGAGGACTAAAAGGAAATATACTGGAGGGATATTGCAAACTTCTGCCTCCTGTATTAAACAATTATCTCCCATTAAGGTCTTCAACACAGCATATTTTCTTGCTTAAATTTGTGACCTCACTCAATTTCAATTGATTAAACACAACAAAATCAATTTAGGACATCTTTAAAGATGGCCTGAAAGGGAAAGAAGCCATACGACTTCTGCTTCATTACCAAGCAAGCATCTTTTTTTAATGTCACGCACGACAGTGTAAGACTTCCTGCTGTTTTTGTTATTTTTAGTTCTTCTTTGTCCTTTGCAGATTTCTAATTGATTTTCACATGGCGTTTGTGTACTCTTAGATGTATGCATGTATAATCAGATCATGCAAGTAATTTTTCTGCAAGACAGAGCGAATGAGTCGGTAATACAAAGAGAATGACATTTGAACAACTGGGAGAGGCAGAAGTTTTTAGTTAAAAAGGTTTGACTTTGTTTTCAGTGCTTACTACCTCCAGCTTCCCACAGTGCTCTGGTAATACCTCAGGCAGAGGCAGAGCCCAGTGAGCTGCACTATTAAAAGCTCTGGTCTGGCACTGCTGGCAAAGGCAGCATCTCACTTTGCCCTGGGCCCTTCAGCCTCCAGCACAGCCCACATCCTCACACGCCTGCAGGGGAGACTCAAGCCTCCTACGTCCTGCATTATCAGGATGGTGGGTTTAGGAATTGCTGTTTCTAAACTAAAAGTGGGGATGAAAGAGAATGACACAGGCTGTCTCAACAGGGATGAAAGACCTGGAGGTGTCAACGGGCAACCACAGTCTGCATGTGTAAAGGCCCACATCTGAGCTGGTCTTTCTCTTTGTAGTCACCAGAGAAATAGTGACAGCCTGCGTGAAAACTCACTGCATCCTCATGAACCTGCCTCAAATAGTCCAGCTAAGCCGCACCCTGTAAGAGCCCATTTCTCGCTTTTCACTAGAAAGGGAGCTCAGGGTGATGGGCTCATCTATAGATATTTGCACCACAGACATCTAACATTAAGGCAGATGAATCCTTTGATTCCTCCATAGCTGGCTTCAGTTCCAACACCTCCTGCCTCTGTGTGTACTTTTTCCTGTCTTCAAAAGTAATGTATGACTTATAAGATAAGCTTCCTTGGGAAAAGAATAAACAAAATTGATCAAAAACGAACCATATCCTCTTGATACAGCAAACAGACACAGATGAAATAAGATTAGATTAAAACCTGTCAATATTTAAAGGCCTTGTAAATGGATGATTCTGGCATAGTTGTGCTAATTTGCAGCCTGTCTGCTGCTGTGGCACCCAGAAGTGGCCCCTTGCTCCTGTTATTAGCACTCATTGATTTCTACCATGCTGCAGATTTGTAAATTGCTTTGCAATCAAATATATTGATCTTTGGAGGGGTGCAGGGTCCAGAAAACCTGTTGACTGCCCTGAAAATTGAGGCTGCTCAAGTAGGAGCCAAAGCAAGCTTGCTGTTGTGGTGTTCAGAGCTTTTCCAGCAGCTTCCTACCTCTGTAGGTTTGAGCTTAATGAACACTCAGGCTGGTATTAATGTTCTTTTAAAAGTGTTCCTTTCATAGCCTGTTCACACAAGCTCTCTCCTATATTTTAATTTTCTTCCACTGTTTGTTGGCTTTTGTCTTTGTCCAGAAGGACATTAGTTAAGGGCTTTGGGACCTGTGGTTCTCCAGCGGCTCTGGGTGCTTTTCTCCCAGGATGCCAGGATGTTGATGAGACTAGTTTGACATGATGGGACTGAAAGCTGAGAGAGAGAACAAAATATGCAGTGTGTGATCCAAGCTCTTTAGAAAACAGCTTAGCAGTTATCACTGAGAGGAGGTGCTCTGTGCTCCTTGGGCCATTACAGTTGGAAGGAAACTTTACGGGGCTTTGGGATCACAGAAGAAAGAATCAAAACAGATTCAGTCAGTAATTTAAACACAGGATTGAGAGATGAAGGAAAAGCCATGTTGTCCATGGCTGACCAGAAGCATGAAATTTGTGTTCACAGTTGGCTGGTGGCACAAAGGTAGGACAGGAATAGGTCATTTAGCACAATACTTGGAGCCTGTCAGGGTCCAGGACCAAAAATTGAAGCCTGAAAAAAAAAATTTGAAGGTTAATGGAGTCCTCCCACCAGAAGACCCCTGTGCTCAGTGCCAGCAGCAGCTGATGGGGTCCAAAGGACCATTGCTCCGTCCTGCAGCAGGGCCGTGTGCAGCAGGGAGGGGACAAGCAGGCATCAACCTGCCAGGGACAGTGAGGCTCCCAGGCAGCAGGCAAAGCCTCGATAGCATTTTGCGAACAGTGAGCTGCAAAGATTTATTATCTAGCCTGTAAGGCTTATTTTCTGTTATCAGTTTTAATTTGGACAGGGGTTGCATTGCACTCTTTCACTGAATCACCCTGCTCTTTGGGGAGAAGGCTCAGAGAAGCACATGATTTATCTTCCTTCCAGAGTTATTGCTTTGTGCTTACTGCTGCATCCCCTTCTTTGTCTTAGCTAAAGCCTAATAGGTCCAACCTTCTTGGTCACTTCACACAGCAGTCCCAAGATGTTACTAACGAGAACAAATTATATTTTGGCATTAAAGTTTGTGAGATCCAGGGAGAGGCCTGAGGTACAATAATCTGGAAGATGTGTGCTATCAATTTGTGCAATGACATTAAAATGAGGCTCTAGTGACCGGAAGCTGATCCTGGATAAATTTAAGTTATCAGGAAAAGAAGGACTTTCAGCAGAGTAATTAATTGGTAAAATGGCTGGGTTGGGATGATGGAATATTCTGTGTCCATTAAAGATCATGTGTCCCCTTCTGGAGGGCTGAAATACCTGAATTTCTTTTCTGGTCTTTAAATCTAAGCAGGAATTCTCCTTTACTGGCACTTTTTTTTTTTTTCAGCTTTGCATACTTTGGAAATGATTTCTGCTACTTGAAACAGCAATTAGCACAGGGAAGTCCACAGGGAAGTACTATAATGTGTGTCACACTAAGAGGAAGCTAGAGCTGGTACCCTGGGTTTCAGCAACAGCAAGGGCTGTAGGGAGTGTGTGATGTCTACCGACACACGTGGGTCAGGTAGCTGCTGTTGAAGGTCCATCTGCATGGCCAGATCCTCATGAACATGCACCCCTACTTGCCCTGTGTACTGCCAAACTTTGTCAGTGCTGGCCCAGGAGCCAGCCTGGGGTACAGAGCTAGTTAAGAGCCCTGGGCCAGGATGGGTTTGTGCCCTACCTTCTGAGAGGATACGTGTTTGCCAGCATCCCTGGAGAGCTCACTCAGCATTTGTTGTGCTTGTGCCTGAGAAGTGGCAACAGACAGAGGGAAATTAGTCCACTGTGACAGTGGCTGGGGAGGACACAGCACCAGCCTGGTGCCCTTCCCTCCCTGCAGTTTGAAGGAAACTACATGGAGCTGACCTGAACTTTAATTAATACTCAGTTACTCCTGACAGGTTGGACAAACCTCTGCTGGGAACAGCTGCAGCAAAAGCACAGAGTCACCACCCTGGTGACCTCTGGAGGCTCTTCCCAGTCCATTTTTTTTCACAATTTTAAGTGCAATGGGATCTGACTGGCTGTTGTGGTTTAACCACAGCCACCAGAAAGCCCCACACAGCCACTCATTCACCTCCCCCCCAGCGGGGTG
>NW_010138488.1:23529-23868 GCF_000699245.1 Pterocles gutturalis
TCCCCTGTATGTGCCAGAGCAGCAGCATTGCCCTTTTCCAGACTGGGGAGAAGACCTACTCCTAAACTCTCTTCTGTGCTCTGTTTGCTTGGCAGGGTCTCTGGCAGGGAAAGTCCTTTGGAGGAGAAGACTCATGAACCTGTACCAGATTTCTCATGCACCTTACCAAAGGACTCCTCCTCAATAAATAGGCTCTGCTTAATGTGAAGCACGGAGAAGAAAGCAGAACAGCAAATGGCTCCACTCACTGCCAGAGGGAGCTGGACCGATGTTTGGAAAGCTCTGCCCATGAGCTGAAAACAGGTATAACATCAGGTATCAGGATTTCAGGAGGCCATG
>NW_010138488.1:24338-28370 GCF_000699245.1 Pterocles gutturalis
CGAGAGCCAGTTTCCTCGAGAGATGATGAAGACCTGCAGCGGAGAGAGAAGCAAGATTTTGAGATGAAAGGACAACACGATGCTCCGGTCAGAGAAGGAGAGAGAGCAAGAAGGAGAGACAGCTTCCGTCATTTCCCCTGAAACGTGGTGCAGACTCGCCCATGAGAAGATGCAGCCGTGGAGGACCCCACGTTGGAACTAGAAGCCCACACCGGAGCCAGGCAGCAGTCAGGGGACTGTAATCCCATTTGGAAAGGACTCATGCCAGAGAAGTTCTGGAGAAGGACTGTCCCATGAGAAGGGACCCCCACACTGCAGCCAGGAAAGACTGTGAGGAGCCCTCCCCTGAGGAGGAAGGAGCAGCGGACTGACCGCACCCCCATTCCCTGCCCCCTGCGCCACCCAGGGGGAGAAGGTACAGAACAAAGCCTTGGGCTTTGGGAAGAAGGGAGGGGTGGGGGAGAAGTGCCTTTTGTAAGATGTGGGGTTTTTTTTTCCTCTCTCTCTGTATCTTGCTTCTTGTAAATAGTTAATAAATTTAATTGTTTTCTTGTTCTTCACAAGTTGTGTTGGTTTCTTGCCCGTGACCTTAAGTAGTGAGTGAAACCCTCCCTGTCCCTGCCTCAGCCCACCAGGTGTTTAGCAAAACTGTCCCCATGGCTTTATAAACCATGACACAAGATTTTTAATCAGTCTTCTTAAAAATACAGCGTACATCAGCCTTCATCCGTTGAGGTTGTCCTTGTCACCATTAGGAGAAGTACTCTGACCTATGTAAAAGAGAAATGCAGATGATAAAGTCTCTTTTGCTTTTAAAAACTACTTTAACGGCTCTTACAGCAACTCCTGGCAGATGATACTAAAGGAAAAGGCACCCTGCTCCAGCTGGGGCATTGGCAAACATCCACCAGGAGCCACTGTCGGTACAGTCTTTGGAGCAGGGAGCAGGGCTCATGCCGCTCACAGACACTGCTCCCCACAGGAGCCAAGCAGAGCAACACATCCTTTCAGTGTCTAGTACCATTGGTGAAGAGAAGAAAACTTCCAGGTCCTTCTAGCTGACAGTGGGATTTAACCTGACTGGGCCCATGAGGCTCAGCAAATGAGCCAAGAACCAGCTGTCTCCTGAAATATGTGGTGATGGCCAAAACCAGCGCAATGAAGTGCAGCATCTCACATGAGACTTTTCCACACCCGGCTGACTTGTGGCTCTCCAGACAGAGCTGTGAGCTCTCGCACCTCCAGTAAGTTGCTGGAAATTCAACATGGTTTATTACCATCGTCTATTGTCTATTACAGTATTTATAACCAAGGGGAAGGTCTAGGCTTCTCTTACAGTAAATCTATGGCACAGAACAGAAGAAAAAGCTTGTTTTGACTTGTAATCTGAGTAAACCTGACAAGGAGGGAATACAAAGGCAAAAGAACAAAAGGCCATTTTTATGGTATCTTAAGAAAAAAAAGAAACAACAAAGGTGAAGTAAGGCAGCTGAAATGTTTGAAGTGTTGCTGCTAAAGCAGTTCCCTGTCTTAGTTTTTTCCCAAAGTCACTTTCTAAACACCTAATGCAACTATCACCTCTGTAACCATGTCAAAAATATTTGGCTGCTTGTTTGCAAGTATTCAGGATTTACAAGAGAAGAGGAGTGTATCTGAAATTCTCAAAACTGTTAAAAATAATCTAGCTCACTCTAGGGATTCAGGATTCTCGGTGACACCCAATGAATAAGGCAGTAAAGTGCAACTGGCCCCAATGTATCCGCTGCATCTCATCTCCATTCCCTGAGTGTACAAGGACTTACACTTTTCAACACCTGTGCACCCCAGACTTGCTGTCTTGACATGTTTTTCATCCCAGTTAAAATTCCAAAGCATACATGATACCATACATTAATTTTGCCATACATGATGGAAAAAGTAATCTTGTTTTTCTAGCTACGGCACTCACAGGATGCAATGCACAGTTTTAATACAGAAGAGAATATGGGCATGAGATTTGAATCAGGTCTTTGAAGCCAGCAAGCTGGTCCCACTGCAGTGCTTGAGTTACCCCATGCTTACCATATGCCCTATGACTGGACTACAGGAGTCCGAGAGCCACTGGAGGTCCATGACCTCCAGGAGTGACATACAAATACAGAGACACACTGAAGCCACTCAGCTTTCCCATCTTCAGGCAAAGAGGCGTTCATCAGTGGCACCTGCTCCAGAAGCCATGATGTTGTTGTCTCAGAGCCATTGCCAGGCCTCGTGCGTAACATGGTGGTGTCAGGGCACCGGCGGGCTCAGCTCCCCCTGAAGAGCTGGCTAGATGAGGGAGCTCCCATGACTCTACCCCATTAGGGTGTCTTACATTGGGCTGACAGGTAGAGCAATCTCCATGTGTTACCCTGTTCAACACTCCTCCTCGCTTCCTTAGTCACTGCCAAGCAAACAGATTTTCTCATGAGCACAGAAGAGTCTGGGAGCAGATCCTTTCCCCAGTCAGGAAAAGGGTGATGCTGTCACTACGGCACTTGCAGAGGACGTGGTTGCGGGATGCTGAGCCCCACTGCTCAGCTCGCAATCTGCCTCCTGCAGCAGGAGGGCATGGCACCAGAAGTGCTGTGGCACAGGTGGGACCTCAGCTGCTCTGGCTCTCCCACAGCCCACAGGGGTGGGAAACCTGTGTGAGCAGCCATGGTTCCCATATAAATACCCATCTCCTCAGGCACTGACAACTCCTGGGAAGAGGGGCACACTGAAGCCATGAAACATCCCGGTTATTTCTTGGACAGCAATCCAGGGGCCACTCTCAGTGGGACCGCATCGTTGTGCTGAAGCAAACACTCTTCTGCCATGCTTGCTCTGCTTTTCTTAAAGCACTGTGGCCCTGTGTATGCAGCAGGGAACACAGGATTGAATGCACCAAGCAATTCCTTCAGAGACTTACATCAGGCTGCTCCTATCCTGGTGCTCACCTCCACAGTCTCCATCGCCTTAAGATCATGCTTTCAGGGCTGGATGGCTGGGCCTAGAGAGTTGCAGTGAATGGAGTAAAATCCAGTTTTGGGCCCCTCACTACAAGAAAGACATTGAGGTGCTGGAGTGTGTCCAAAGAAGAGCGATGAAGCTGGTGAAGGGTCTAGAGAAAAAGTGTCATGAGGAGCAGCTGAGGGAACTGGGTTGTTCACGCTGGAGAAAAGGAGGCTGAGGGGAGACCTCATCACTGTCTACAGCTACCTGAGAGGAGGTTGTAGTGAGGTGGGTGTCAGTCTCTTCTCCCAAATAACAAGCAATAAGACAAGAGGAAATGGCCTCAAGTTGTGCCAGGGGATGTTTAGATTGGATATTAGGAAAAATTTATTCGCCAAAAGAGTTTGTCAAGCATTGGAACAGGCTGCCCAGGGAAGTGGTGGAGTGACCATCCCTGGAGGTATTTAAAAGACAGGTAGACGTGGTGCTTAGGAACATGGTTTAGCAGTGGACTTGGCAGTGCTAGGTTAACGGTTGGACTTGATATCTTAAAGCTCTTTTCCAACCTGAACAATTCTATGATTCTATGAATCGATGAAAAAAAATCCCTTTGTTTTCTTCTTCTTTGCCTTCAGCCCTCTCCCCGCTACAAAATGAGTAGTGAGAACTATCCCATTCTATGACACTGTCTTGCATTCAGCTAGATGGGATTTAAACTTGTTGTGTAACTGTAGTTGTAGGAAGTTTTGTTCTGCACCCCTCTGGCCAGGAGGCAGCCCTGGCTGCCTTCAAATTCATCCCTGTCCAGCGTGATTCATGGCATCGCTGGTGCAGACTGGGATTTGGCTGTTCAGTCCTGAGCCTCTTGGTGCTGCAATTGCTGACAGCTGTATCAGGATGGTGACTGCTGGTGCCAATAACATCTGCCACCACTTGTGCTTCTTAAAAAATGGAACAGCAGGATCTGAAAGGAGGGCAGGGATTGGGATCAGAGATCGGAAATGAAACAGCATTATCAGGAACAGGGCAAAGAGCTTTCTGGTGCACCCAAGCTGTCCTGGGTCCAGCTGGGATAGG